>NC_092692.1:15239005-15464005 GCF_964275005.1 Diadema setosum | reverse complement strand
GTTATGTTCAAATGAATATCCATTTTCTTTTCAACAATTCTGTACACAGTGGCCCCCGGTCATGCTGCACTGCACATCGAGGCGGTAGCTCTAAACCACAACGGGACGATGGCGGACAACGTGACGCTGGAACTCTACATCAGAATGGGCAGGCCGCCCTCTATCGACATCTACGATTTCAACTGTACGCTGCCCCATCCGATTCCATACCGTGTGAATGGGACGAGCTGCGGAGAGTTAGACTATCCGGATCCAAATGTCTGTTTCATCAGTAACACCATACTGGACAGGTGAGTGTGTAGGAATGCAAAGAGCTATAAATTCCAGTAACTATTGAAAAAAAAAAAACATAACCCAGGCAAAACCATCCCTACTACACTGTATTCAGATAATGTGTCCACTTATCGTGAGCTATCGTGGCTATCGAGTTTTTATGCTGACATGCATTCGTTTTTATCAAATGTTAGGGGAGTATGTTGCAGTGAGGTCAAGTGCTCGAAGGAAATCGTGATACCCAGATCCACTCATTTTTATGTTAATCAATCGGATCGGTATTACAATATCATTTCATGCGTACAATCATGTCACCTTACCAGCACAAAGCTGCAAGTCACACTTTTTTTTGGAAGAAAAAACTACGAGAAAAGACCATATTATTGTTTCCATGATTCCACATTGCAATTTCGTTCAACAGTTATTTTAACGGCTCGACGGCAGAAGTTTACGTCGGCGTGAAGTCCGTAGGCGGGGAAAACTCTAGCTCCATCGACGAGTACCTCGGGTCAGACGCCGACATCGAAACGGCTTTCTGGCCTGTCTACTACCGCATCAAACCCTTCACGAGCAAGTGTCAGTTCTACGATACGGAGGCAGATGACTGGTCCACGGATGGATGTGAGGTAAGCACTGATGTCATGATGACGTCATAGAGAAATATGAATATGAAAATCTACAGCTAGCCGGGAAAGGCGCGTAACTCGAACTGCGCACTGGACGCGGGCAGCTGCTGCAGCGGCAACTGAGCTGCGCCAACTTTTGTTAGTCTCACGTCATTGTGTTTCTTGAGCCAGTATGATGAAAGTTCATGTTGCAGCGATTGTTGCTGCCAAGTAGCCCAGTCTCAAATGAAATATCTATGTTTGTGCTCTGCTAACATTCTTCTCAAAATGAATACCAACTGCTGTGAGTTTGCTTCTCCTCTGTTTTCAAAGAGTAATTCTCTTCATGAGGTTAATCTCCCAAACCAATAAAATAAAATTCAGAGTTGTATAATATCCACCACACTACAAACGAGTCAATCTCTCAGAAGTTCGACTCAAAAAAGCATTTGGAATTGCATTTGTTTGTTGTTTTTTTCTTCTGGGCGTGTAACATTACTGTAGTGCGTGAGATTGTTTTGTTTTTCCAAACTCAATTATCAATTATTCGCAAACAGAAAATCATAAAGAACCCCAGATTTTGCCATTAAAAGAATGTTTACACACCTTTAGCAAGGGAAACAACCTTCGTTTAAAACTTCTAAGTCTGTTCAATGTCAGTTGTATAATTCAGAGTGCGATAAAATGTAATATAATTTTGGGAAGGAGTGATACCATTCACATTTGACATTTCTTGATTGAGACAAAAGAGAGCAGCAACAAGTTTGATAATGTTTTCCTCCTTGGTAGGTTGGGGATAAGTCTCGGCTGCTGCAGACGCAGTGTTTCTGCAACCATCTCACCTCTTTCGGCGGCGGCTTTGAGGTGCCGATGAATTCCATCGACCTGTCTCAGTCGGCCTTCACGAAGCTGGGCGAGAATCCTGTGGTCTTCACCTTCATGGTCTGCATGTTTGCCATCTACCTAACGGTCCAGCTTTGGGCCTACAAGGCTGACCAGCGTGATCTGGTTAAGGTAAGTGGGAGCGCGAGGAGGTGGAAAGACCTCCCTGGTTGGGGTACTGTGAACATGGTTAACAGTGCAGTGAGCTGTGCATGGTTATGGTAAGCGGATTTTGGATGTGAGATGTGGGTAGTGAATAGAAGCACAAATTATGTATAGTGGTTTAATTCATATTTAAAGTTGAGCGTATGAGAGAACCCAAGTGATGATGTCATTTCGTCTTTTGTTAGAATATGGTTAGCAACCATGTGCTGACAGACATCTGGGCTACGTGAGGTTGTTTAGAACCAATTTTCATGGCAATGAATGCGTATGACGTCACACTTTTGGTATTCTATTATAGTGGATCGTGGATAGCGGATATTGGATAGTGAGTGTGGATAGTCAATAGTGATTAGCGAGTAGTGAGTGGAAATTCTGCTGCACGGTGATGGAGGATTTTAGATGTTTGAGCAACAGCAGTATACTTACTAACACTCCTAATGGTAAATCGACATCTCGCCTTCATTCTTTTCCAGGCGGGCGCTACACCCCTGATTGACAACGATCCACGTGACCACTACTCATACGAGATCACCGTCTTCACCGGCATGAGAAGTGGTGCCTGTAAGTATCGAATATCTTTCTTCAAGTCTTTCCTCTGCATTGCCTCTACTGGTACTTGTACTGCACAGGAATCCAACTCTCCAATGGAGAATAATCATTGTTGCGATCCTTGTGGATTGCTCAATTACAAGCACAGAATTCAGTATCTGGAAACAATTTGTGAATGTGAGATCACAGTCATTAACCGTTCGGCTGGTATCGCATTCCGAATCGCTGGTGCACGTTGGAGCCCTTCTTACATAGTAACCATTCAGAGAGTATTAGTTTCCATTATCAGGAACAATGCGACACTGCGTACTCAAAACATAAGTGGCAGAAAAAAAAAAAGAAAATCTGAGAAAAAGTTTTCGCCAGTTTCTCAAGAAAGTCATTCTGTCAACAATATTTTACTGGAGCTTTTTTTTTTTATACCAATGATAGCCTGTACTTGGTCTAAGGTTCACTCTTACCCTCCCGCTTACAGCGACAACGGCCAAAGTATCCCTAATCATCACGGGTGACGCGGAGGAGTCCCGACCGCGCCTCCTCATCGACCCGAAGCGACGAACCTTCCAGCGGGGCGGCATCGACAGCTTCATCATGTCCGCACCCCGTCACCTCGGCAACCTCATGCACGTGCGCATCTGGCACGACAACAGCGGCAAGTTCCCGTCCTGGGTGCTCAGCCGTCTGGTCATCAAGGACCTGGAGACGGACAAGATGTACTACTTCATGTGCGACAGGTGGCTCGCTGTGGAAGAAGACGATGGACAGGTTAGATTTACTTCTCATTTTCACTTTCTTGATTCAAGAAAACCACAGCCGCAACTTCTCCAGGTATAGGGGCTTATTTATCCAGGGTAGCCTCGTCAGTGTTGCGACTGCTCTACCAGAGGACACTGCCATTATCATTACACTAGCGTTACCAGGTATCCGTTAAAATACACCTGGATTGAGAGGGATATGGTGGGTAAAAACATCTTGTCCAAGGACATAAGCACTGGGCGGGAGTCGAACTCGGGCCTTCCGATTAGGAGTCGGGTGTCGTATCCACTATGCCTCAGCGCCCCCACATGGGTAGATATCATCATTCGTAGAACCTGGTATAATAATTGATATTCAGAAATTCACACACACACACACACACAAAAATGAAAACAGAAAAGAACACTGGCGTGAAACTGATGGAATATTCATATATTATTATATGGCAATATCATCACCCTGAAGTTATACTTAGTTATCTGACTTAAAACATCCTCGTAGCTTTGCGAATTAAGGCTACACTACCTGTATCACAAAAACGCAATGATGTCCTGCCAAATGACTCACCTATGCAGATTGAGAGGGTCATACCGGTGGCTGGGAAGAGCGAACTCACCAGCTTCGGGTTCCTGTTCTACAGCAAGACCCGCCGGAACCTCTCCGACGGCCACCTCTGGTTCTCCGTCTTCGCCCGGCCGGCCCGCAGCACGTTCACACGTTGCCAGCGTACTCTGTGCTGTCTCTCCCTCCTCTTCTCCAGTATGATGGCCAACATCTTCTTCTACGGCATCGACCTGGGAAACGCAACAGGTGAGATCGAGGGTCACACATGAAAAGTAGACCTTACCGGTTTGGACTACCCTATGCAGCTATATTAACAAATCTTCCCTCATCGCTTTCCAACCGGCTGCCCTCCTAGCTATCATCAGAAGCTTGCAGCCGCCTGTTAGACTTCGGTTTCTGCAAACCGAGCAGCCATGTTTTCCACCTGTATATACTTGAATATCTTCTACTCCTAAACTTCACTGTAGGCCATTGACTCCACACACATCCCATCCCACTTTAGCTTCCAGAATGAACTACAAAAGAGGGTATATTTGTTCAAGGTTCAAGAACCTTGGAAGCCGCCTCTGCAACCTCATGACCTTGCTTTTATTGCGTTTTAATCATTAGGCCTATTTTACGTGGATCCTGTATGGCTGCATTAAAACGCTTATGAGCAAGCTATTCACCAGCATTAATCCTTTCTGAGCCATTGAGTCAAAAAGTAAACAAATTTTGCACACATACTTATTGACAGGCTATAAAATTTATGTGGCATACAGAGGGTTAAAGAAGTACAACGCTATTGGCCCGAATTCACGAAGGTGGTACAAATGAAACCATGGTTTAAACCATGGACAAAAACCATGGAGCGCCAAGTGTCACACGGAATATTTTGTCAAGAAATTGGCCATTTCGTCTACAGAATGACCGTTAACGAAATTATCATTTCGTGGAAGAAATGTTCATTTAGTTACAAAATGTAATTTCTTTACAAAATAATCTTTTCGACGAAATGACTGATTTTGTAACTAAATATTCCATGCGACACTTGGCGCTCCATGGTTTTTGTCCATGGTTTAAACCATGGTTTCATTTGTACCACCTTCGTGAATTCGGGCCATGGAGGATAAGGTGTCTTGGTTAAGGGCACAACCTCTATTGTCAGCACACACTAACCAAGGACCTCACGACTGAGAGTTCATAGTGTAATCCACCGAGCTACAAAGACTCCTTAGTATGAATGGACAAGCTAGTCCCACCACTGTACCTCTACTGTATTATTCTTCCATGCATGTAATAAACCGTTGTGTGATCAGATCATTATAGAATCTCTCTGACCCGCGTGATCAAGAAAACGGGAAATTTGAATGTACTACCACTAAACATGTTACACACAAGTTTCTCGATTTCTCTCGAATGTGAGGTTTCTTTACTGAAATCATTTCTTGCCCTTCCATACATAAAATAATAAATCGTGATTGGCAGAAAACTGGCATCAGTCTATCCTGTCTTGGAATATAAGACAAATTCGTCTCTGTTTGACGCGCTAGCTAGGAAACAAGGTCCGACTCGTGACTTTACACCGCCTCTCTTGAAAAATTATCTCTCCACAGGTGGATCATTCGCCATTGGGCCCATTTCCTTCTCCCTGGCGGAGATAACCATTGGTGTCATCAGTTCCCTCATGGTGTTCCCCGCCAACCTCATCGTGGTGCAAATGTTCCGCCTCTCCAAGCCCCCGCCGGACAAGATCAACTGGAAGTTCTGGAAGAAGGACAAAAAGAAAGGTAACGCTGGCTGCTACGATTCTGACGCTGCTGCTGACAATGACAATAGCAACGATGATGATATTAAAGATGATAATGATTGTAATGATAATGATGATTAACATTGTTATTATTATTATTATTATCATTATTATTATTACTATTATTATTATTATTATTATCATCATCATCATCATCATTATCATCATCATCATCATCATCATCATTATCATCATCATCATTGTTCATCGTTCATGTTTATTAATGATTATGATATCGACAATAATAAGAACAACAGCCATCCTCATATGTCAAGACGGTCCTGACTTTAGTATTAGTCCCGTATAATTGTCCAAGCAATGTCAGATATCATCACAGTCGTGTAGAGTATTCACGGGTAACACACTTCGCGGGGTAATGCAAGAGATTTGTATCTGGCCATGTATGTCATGACAGATTGTAATAGTACCTTTTTAGTCCGATGATATGATATAGAGAGGGTTATCAAGTGTGCATGAATGTAAGTGATGTCTACTGATGGTCAGACACGCTTGTGTGGCTCTAACCACCTAACAGTCGTCTGGTTGTCGCAGACAAATACTTTACTGATCGTGATCACGCCTTGGATTGATTTTCCAATGCATGTGTAGAAGAAGAAGAGCAGAAGACCAAGGAGGAGATTGAGAAGGACAAGAGAGATCGGATGAACGAGAAGGCCGAAGACGAGCTCGTCAAGCAACTCGAGTTCCTCGACACCGGTGACGACAGTAAACGGCTGCTGAAGTCAGCCCGAAGTCGCACCGTGCGCTTCGACGACGAAGGAGACAACCGACTCAAAGATGAAAATGAAGAGGTCAGAAAACGTTGAATTTATTTCGGTGCGAGAAAATTGACATTGCGTTATTTCCTCTCGAGCACGAAGAGGTATAGAAATGTTTTTTCCCCTCTGGTTTAAAGTAGAGAAAAAAGAACTAAAATTTCGTGAATCACTTTCTCTTATTTTTAGGCCCATCGAAAGCTCCTCTCTATTGGGGTGCATACGTGAAGAAACCTTATATTTTTGCTATTGCTGCAGTGTAAGTTATTAATCTATCATTCTTGACTCTTATTTTTGATGGGTATGTTGTTTGAAAATGAAACACAACAAATGATATCGTTTCTGACTGGCTGGTAACACATATTCAGATCTTTTTGAGTGACTCTCTTTAAAAACAGTTCAGTAATGTTGGTTTTTTGCCTCATGGTATCATCATGCAAATCCCAACAGAAAGCGAAAGCTGAGGAAAATGGGGAAAAGAAGCCAGATGACGGGATGGAGCTCGTTGCTGGTCTTAAAAAGACCGGTAAGAAGAAGAAGGAGAAATTCCAATTGCCATGGCAGTGCTTCATCATCGGTTGGGTGGTGGGTTACGCGACGGTGGGCGTGGCATTTTGGCTCACCGTGGAGGTAGCCGGAACCTTCGGCGTAGAGAAGGCCACCGAGTGGCTCAAGTCCATCTGTTTCTCCTTAGTCCAGGATATCCTCTTTTCGCAGCCCATCAAGGTAAGACATTTCTTCTCTTCTGCACAGATTATAGACCAAAAGCGAATATTTTTACACATATTGTACAAGATACAGGCAATGACACTGTGACAAGAATTGTGCCATTTTATGTTTATCAAATCATTAAGTATACGTTTCTGAAGATTTAAGTCCTCTCATTTCATTCTATCAGAAGTGGTGATTGTTTGACCAGTGGCCGTAGATTCTAGAAGACAAGAAGTATATGACCTCGTGGAAATGATACAAACATCCTCTTCTCTCTTTTTTTAAACTGTTGGGATCCGTCTGTTAAAGAAAAAAAAAAGTGCTATGGAATGCATGGTAACTTCATTAAATGCGTCAGCAGAATGTATTCCTCATTACTGGAATTAAAGCGCAAATATGTCGTTATAACGATCGTTGTGAGGCTATCGTTATTATGCTCGTAAGTGCTAACTTACCAGAACACGTAAGATCTCCGTATATGACATCCATGTAAATGATGACATTGCACAGCATTCTCCATTTCCGTGATAACATCAACTTAAGAAACAAAATCCGTTGTTTGTGACGAAATACCCCAGGTCCTGTGCCTCGCGACGTTCTTCGCTCTGGTGATAAAGAAGCCCGACAAGGAGGACGAGTCGAAGTCGCCCGCCCTCAAGGGCGACGAGGAGTTCATTCACGAGAGGATGACGGAAGACGAGCTGAAGGACCCGGAGAAGGTGGAGCAGCTGGAGCAGCAGAAGATGATGTGCCCAGTCAAGCCTCCAGACACCGACACCCTGGATGAGATGAGGGAGACCAGGTATCCTAGCAACCAAGTTAAACATTTTGATAAATACAGATGCGGTTTGGTAATTGCGATAACATTGATGATGGCTGTGCTGTAAATCTTGATGTCGACAATGAAAATTACTAGTAATGTCATGATAATATCAACCATGATTAGGTGATGATTCTAAAAGTTCATGCAGGCAAAAAAAAAGTATATAAATAATTTCATGAATATGATTGTCTTGATGATAACACCATGATGCTGATAATGATGATGATGATGATGATGATAACGATGATGATGATAATGATGATGATGATGATGATGATGATAACGATGATGATGATAATGATGATGATGATGATGAAGATAATGATAATGATAATAATAATAATGAAGATGATGATGATGTGGTAATGATGGTGATGATGATAATGAAAGTGATGATAATACTGATATAAGGCCTTATTTTCGAGAAAACAAAAATCTTGATAACGAATGGATGTCAATGACAACTTTCCATATAATTATGGTAACCAACTCTCTTTCCATCTCCTTTTCTTTTTCTTCTCCTCCTCCTCCCCCTCCTTTTCCTCCTACCTCACCCCTCCCCCAGGTTCAAGGAGATCGAAATGATGTCCATTATCAAGGAAATCTTCATCTACATGTTCTACCTCTACATCATGTTCCTCATCTCGTATGGGAGTCGAGATCAAAACAGCTACGGCGTGCTCAAGTCTGTCTCCAACACGTTCGGCAACGCCCAGTATCACGGCATCAGATCGCTCAGCGCTGTGAGTTTGTCTTGGTGCTACGTTTGTTTGAGTGGCAGGAATGGTTTAAAAGTATACTTATGAAACATTTCGAACATGCGATTATAATTCGAAATTCACACTTTAAACATACTATGTATGTTACGTAACTCCAAGTATATGCATTCAATTCATTTCAATTCATTTCAAAGTTTATTTCATTTTCAACAAAAAAGCATATACATTTTACTTTCTTTGGTAACAAAAAGTAGGGAAAACAAACCATTCTAGAATGAAAAGACTATTACAATAATTGTGGAACCTTATGAAATTATACATTACCTTGAAAACTAAAGTGGTCGAAATGAACCATAACAATATGCAAAGTGTGAAAATCAGAAGAACACTGACACTAAACAGTCTGAGCTAGTAGAATGCATTTTCAGCAACAATTATTGCGTTTTTTGTAACAATTGTAAGTATTTTTGTACGTCCAGCACATGCCGATACCTGTACTGTTTGGCCTCGGACAAAATAGTGGCCTGTTCTACAAAAGCAAAATCGTTATGAATTATTGTGTTTTTGTGAAGTAGTTGCTGCGGATATGAAATCATTCTCGGCGTTACAGCTACCGCAAATGTACTATCTCTATAGCTGTGCATCGACTCCTGATGGCATTACATAGCCTTTATCCAAGCCTATCGACACTAGATTATGTTATTGTCGCAGCAAGAAATGAAGACATCATCAGTCAGTGTGGCAGAAGAACTTTGACCTGCAGCTCTTGGTGCATTGACGCATAACCTTTTGGCCCGTTCCGAACCAAAGTGAGCTTCAAATACAAGTGGGTAGGAGTCCGTATCGTTGTCGCGACTAGAAATCCCCAAGAATTTCAGATTGTCTGACGAAATACGGTGATGTTTGTGTGTAACACGATTTCGTCGCTATAATTATCTCATTATGTGTCTTTTTTTCGCGCTGTTAACACGATCAAAATAGAACTCTTTATGCAATACTGTTCATAGTAATCTTACCATTAGACATTGTTCCAGCTGTACCCGTTTTGTTTGCGAGCAACAGTCTTAAGTTTCTTGTTTCTCATCCTTCGATGCGTGCCCCGCCCTTAACTTCTCACAGGTTGGTGGCAGGGCAAACTTTTTCCAGTACCTCGAGGAGACCTTCATTCCGTCCCTGTACCCCGGGGATAAATACAACGGTCAACCGGACGCCGTGCTCACCCAGCAGAAGTATATTACAGACCGGACCCACGTGCTACTGGGTAAAGCTCGCCTCAGACAAGTGCGGGTCTACCAAGGTAAGAATCCCTCTGCCGGTTCCAAACCTTTGAAAAATAGAAATTTAGCTGCCTTAAAGCGTCAAGGTTTTTAATGATAAGTGGTGATAGCGAAAACACGAACATACGAATGGCATGTTGGGACAATGCCTGCCACCCTAACCCCGCCCTGAGACAATGCGCAAAATGCCTCGGATTATCGAGAAGTGATACTAATACTGAGCCCCCTCAACCATATGGCACTGAGACATGTAAAGCAAGAATGGTTAGTTGACACCATTGAACTATCCTACTGACACATTACAGGTGTAGTTAGAGTGTTGTCATCAGAGCGTAGAATGCGGTAGCAAGGTATCGGACATTTCCGACGCCTTTACCATCATGACCATGCTTTATGATCCGTTACGAGATCGTTCGTGGTACTTTCGCTTCTTCCGTCTCGGCTCTTTGTGACATTTGTTGATACATCGCTGTGAACATTGAATGTTGCTGCTGCCACTCATTTCCGGTGATGAAATTCATTGATTAGATTCGTTAGGCTGTTACGGGCGATGCAAAATATCGAAAACACTACTGTCAATATTTTGTTGAAAGGTGAAATGAGCTACTAAATTGAAAATTACACTTCTATGGAGGATACCTTCTTCTTCTTTTTTTAGGTCAGTGGGTTCATTAATCACGAATGATGAAATATATGAACCATATTTTATTTTTCGCCCCGACAGACTCATGCAAGATCGAAGACGTGATGATGGCGGTGATCAACCACTGTACCGACGTCTACTCCGCGGCGGACGACGATGAAGATAGCTACCATCCGGGCTGGCTCCCCGTCAACATGAGCGGTAAGAACAATTCCCGATCAAGCTTTGCTCTTTACGTAGAAACAACATCACCTATGCACTCCGAAAGCAAATAGATATATCCAGTTCCTAGATTCAGGAACTCCTCGTATTCTTCATCCACATGGCAGACATTGTTATCCATACGATTTATAAAGGAGCATTAACGACTGTTAGAGAAAAACAAAAACGAATATACCATGGTTTGAAATTTAACATAACATCAGCAGGATATAGCAAATACGAGGCTGCATCATTGTAATAAAACTGCTAAAATAAAGTGGTAAGTGTCCCCTAACACTCTCTACTATCTTATATACGAGGTAAAATTAACTTATACATACAGAATTTTGTAAATGTTTCGATCACTTTATTTCATTAACACTATAGAATCGAATATGCTAGAACTATAATCAGCAGTCTACTAAAGTAGCCATGATATATAAGTGAGATCTTGCGGAAGTTTTGTGATACAAGAAATATGATACATATTCGATGGAAGCTTTGCAAAAAAGAAAAGTCTTCAGCGCATCTTATGGTTTTTATCAAAAAACAACAACAAATGCTTTAACACTATAGAATCGAATATGCTAGAACTATAATCAGCAGTCTACTAAAGTAGCCATGATATATAAGTGAGATCTTGCGGAAGTTTTGTGATACAAGAAATATGATACATATTTGATGGAAGCTTTGCAAAAAAGAAAAGTCTTCAGCGCATCTTATGGTTTTTATCAAAAAAAAACAAAACAAAGGCTTTACCGCGCTAAAAGGTTCATTCTATGTTTTGTTTTGTTTTTTTTTTTTTTTTTTTTTTGTGCCACATCCGGGGTAAAAAAAAAGTGGGGGCCGAGGACCCCCCCCCCCTACCGCCGGCCCTGTATCATTTAAATGTGTGAAATACTCTTTGTTTATACAAGTACATTGTGCTTATGATTCTGCATAGCTTTGTTTTTAATGGAAAATAAATGAAATAAGAGTCAATGAATACTAATACAATAGTTGTGTTAATTACTTTGACGTTATCATTATTTTGTGACCCAGACACCATGAATATTCCTATGTGGGAAACGGATCGATTCGACTACCCGTGGAAGTACCGAGACTGGCTGGAGCTCGATTCCTACCCGGCCTACGCCGAGCAGTTCGTCTACTACGGCGGCGGCTACGCCGTGGAGTTCGGCAACAACATCGACAACGACTACGAGATGCTGAACTACCTTAAGGACATGATGTGGATCGACCAGCAGACCAGGGCCGTGTTCCTAGAGTTTACTGTCTACAACCCGACCACTAATTCCCACGTCGTCAGCCTCTGCGTTGTCGAATTCACGCCGACAGGAGGTATTGCATTATTGCCGAAAAAAAAGCATAGTCATTTCACATCATTTCGCTGTAGTCACTGCTGTCGAGGAAGCGGCTGATTCTATATCCGAGGGTGGAAATAGTTTAAGGAATTAATCATGGTAATAATGATACAGGTGCATTCAAATAATTATATTGATTAGGGAGAGAGCGCTTTATCCTTCTGAGATGAGATGATGATGATGATGATGATGATGTTGTTGACTGTAATGATGCTGATTTATTCATATACGATAACATCACTGTGGAAGAGGGGGTTGATTGTTCGTCCTACTTGAGTTCAGGTTGCTGATTAGAATAGTGATGATTTTCTATTAGCTCTTCCCCCTACAGGTAAAACTGTCTGACAATACAGGATAAAGCTACTTTTGAGATGGATATGAAATATTTACAACATTATTGTATGCGTGTATTTCCCACTTCGTAGGCGCAACGCCAGTGGTCAAGTTCCAAGCAATGACCCTTGACCATTACTACGGACCATTCGCTTACTTCGTCATGGCTGGAGAGGCTATCTTTGTTCTCCTTGAGCTGTTCTACGGCTATCGGGAAGTGAAAAAGATTATAAAGGAGAAGAAAGCGTACTTCAAGGTAGGAACTTCCCAAATGTCCTCACACAGTGGGGCTGGAAGTGATTTTTTTTTTTTTTTTTTATAAACACGATGAATATAAACTTTTATTATAAAGACTAATTGTGGCCAATATAATCTAGGATTTATAGGGATTCCAATTTCTAGGTATGTTGTATCTCTGGAGAAGACATTTGAATCTAAGATTTAAACACTGTAACAAATAACACGTTTGCATAAATTTTGTTAACCGCCAACTTTGGGTATTCTTCAGAGTTGCTCTCGCACTAGAGAAATCATCTTTACGGTTTATCTTAATTTCGATATGTGAGATTTCTTGGGATAATACAGATTCGACCGTTTGTTTTGGTTTTTGCTTACATGATTGTTTGTTTGCAATATGCATACAATGGGAAGAAAATCCGTTGCTTGTTGAAACCGTAAATATGTTGAAGACACACCACTATTCACTTTGATAATGAGAGGAGTCTTAATATGAAAGTATGTGTTAACTTTTCCGTTCTTAACACTTATTTATCACAGAATGCATGGAATGTCATCGAGCTCGTGTCGCTTGGGCTGGCGGCTGGGGCTCTGACGTCATACCTGTACCGACTCTTCCAGTCGAACCAGCTGATGGGCGACATCCGCGCCGATCCAAACGCCTTCCATAACTTCCAGTACCTCGCTATGTGGGACGACGTAAGTCTCGACTTGTCCTGAGTTAGCTTGACTTGGTCTCTGCACACTGAAGAACAGAATGAAGCGAGAACGATGCTGACATTATTGCTTTAAATGTGTCAGAGACTTTTGTGAACTTTATAGCAATTAACTTTACTTTATTTCAGCTAAAGCTTAGAACGACCTAAGAAAAGAGAGGGCCCTATCCAGTGTACAGTCAAACCTGTCTTAGCCGCCACCTGTCTATAGCGGCCACCTTTCTATAGCAGCCACCTGCCGTATACAACAACTGAAAAAAACAATTCCTTCCCGGAGAAAAAGCATGTTAAAGACCCTGTCTTCCTGTCTATAACGGCCATATTTTTTGGCCCCCTTGGGTGCCAGCTATGATAGTTTTGGCTGTATACCAAGATGGCAGCAATTCCATCCAGAATACGCATAAAAATACGCATTATTTAAAAGAATACTAAGTAACAACAAATCCCTTACGAGTGCAAGGCATAACCTCATGTCTCCCTCACTTCCGAGACAAGGGTTCTGGAGAAATATTGTTTATATTTATAAGTATTGATTCTCTTTTGAAATTAATGTGATCCTTCGACTCTCTCAAGTTGTCGCTCAAGGAAGGCAGATGATCTCGTCAGTGTACGTGTTATCTTTACCTCTTGGGCTACGTAATCATTTACTTTGCTCTTTTTAGTTGTACACGACGATGGTCGGCCTGCTGCTCTTCATAGCAACCGTGAAGTTCATCCGCCTCCTACGATTCAACAAGAATATGCTGCTCCTCACGGAAACACTCTCAGTACGTACATCAATCTCTCCTCGATGGTAGTTAAGAGACCCACCCACATACCCCCCCCCCCCCCCCCACAATTACAGCTCCTTCTTAACTCCTCCCTAAATCGGACTCCGGTGTGCCATAAACATTGGATCTGCTGAGCATTACCAGATTTCGGACGCGACGAGTTCAGTTTTACAATAAATATCAGAATAAGCCGCTTACTCCACTTGCAAAGAGAAACGGCAATATGTCACATTATAATTTTGCTTTAATCTTTAATGTCATTTGAGACATGTTCATGTGTACGCGTACAGATGAAAAGCGGTTGCTTTTGCATTTTCAGTTGGCATGACCATCGTGAATCTCCAAAGCGACGACATTACGTTTGTGTCTATGCCTATACTCTGAAAGCAGTAAATCTTGAGTCCTTGAACAAAACTTGAAGACAGCAAGGGACCTATACATACATCAGATGCAGCCATGAAGCTGTACACTTTCTTCAGAAAAAAAAAATGAAAGAAACATTTGCAGAATAACCATTTTTGCTTAATTAATAACTTTTGTCGTCCAGGTGTTCGGCTACGAGCTGTCCCTCTTCATGATCATGTTCGGCGTGATGTACATGGCCTTCAGTAGCTTCGCTTTCCTCATCTTCTACAAGCTGCGAGACTATTCCTCCTTTATCAAGACACTGGAATCTCTCTTCGGTACCCTCCTAGGTAAGTCAGTGAAAGCTCCGTAGCGCCCGCAACATGCATACACACATACACACACAAACACATTCCCTTACATTTCATTCATCCTAAACGGCTAAAGGCACATTGCACATCAGTGAAAAGGTTTTGTCAATGTCTGTGTAGTGGCTTTATATAGGTTCATATTCCTCACCGGGCGTCTCAATGGAGACCAAAGACGGGGCAAAATTTGTTTTACAATATATGAATTCACAAAAGATGCAAGTTTTGAGATATTTTTGATGAAAAGTTGTATAGGCTTTTAACAAGCAAGAACAATGCCGCGAAGGATTCTTGGTAATATAGGCCTGCATGAAAAAAAAAAAATAACCAACATGTTTTCCTGATGGTGGTACCTCAATCCACAGGGTGATGTGATGGTCATGATGATATGTGTTCTGTCTGTATCTAGGCAAATTCGACTTCGTTGCCATGTTGGAGGTGGATCGCATCCTTGGTCCGCTCTTCTTCTTCTTCTACGTGATCCTCATCATGTGGGTCATGATCAACATGCTGCTCGCCATCATCAATGAGTCCTTCGCCCTGGTCAAGGCAGCCCAGGCCGAGCAGGGCAACCGTCTTGAGATCGTCGACTTCATGGTCGACCGCTTCAAGAAGTGGACCGGCATCAACAAGAAGCGCACGGAGCCGAAGACCCGCAAGAAGCAAGAGTACATCGAGGGTAAGCTCCGTCCCTTTTTACTCGTTGCGGACATTGCTGTCACTCTGTGTAATTTTCATGAATAAGACACCTCACATAAAACACGATCAGTGATTGGTTGATATGGAATCACGTGACTTCAATATTTTTGTTATGGTGCACGGTCGGTCGCGTAAAGAGCGAACTATGAATTTGTTTATGATAGGTTTGTAGGTAGCATGGTGTATGGTATGTCATGCGTCATTCTACAATTATTCTAGGTTAGGTGCATACCTAACATACTATACACCATTTTACAATAATTTTACTTGGATGTTATAATTATCGTGAGTCACTGCGATTTACTCACAGTAGTGCTTACCGGTCGCATCCCATATCGCATCCTTGACTTACGAAATCAAAAACAAGCTAACGGACTAATCAATCGCATTGGTATCTAAATTCATCGTGGTAATGATTTCTCAGATTCAGACGACAAGTAATATGACAAATTGTTGCCCACAGATGGTATTTAAGTTAACTGCTCTTATGAGACCGATATTTAGTTACAATTTATTAATTTGCAATTATCTTGTTAAATGCAAAATACTACTTTTTTGGGAGGGCTAGGTTCATCAACTGAAAACACACTTCCATGTAATATTACTGAAAAAATGAGCAAATGAGTGTTGTTCGATAGTGAACCAAATTATCAAATAGACAGGCATCGCTAATTGTATTATATCATCGCAGTAAAGCATATAGCAGGAAATGCACATGCAAAATTATTTCATATCAATTCTGATGCATTTCCAAATACACTATTTGTTTTTGCTTGTTTTTGCGGAACCATTCAAACACACATTCAGTGAGCTTAATTCATACCAATATCAAGTGAACATTATCTTACTATTTGCATCATTATTCTCTTTTCCCCTCTCACTCAATATTCTCATTCTGTATCTTTCTCCCTCCCTCTCTCTCTATCTCTCTATCTATCTATCGATCTATCTGTCTATCTATCTATCCATCTATTTACCTATCTATCTATCTGTCTATCTATCTATCTATCTATCTGTCTATCTATCTATCTATCTACTTATCTATCTATATCTATCTATCTATCTATCTATATATTTATCTATCTATCTATCTATCTATCTATCTATATGTCTATCTATCTATTTATCTATCTATCGATCTATCTGTCTGTCTATCTATCTATCTATCTATCCATCTACTTATCTATCTATATCTATCTATCTATCTATCTATCTATCTATCTATCTATCTATCTATCTATCTATCTATCTATCTATCATTGACGTACTGTCTTCTTTGCAGGCATCGAGCCCGTCCAGCAAGAGTGCAACGACATGAAGTTCAAGCTGGACGACATGGTGATGAAACTGAACGAATTCATCAAGGTGGAGAAGCGCCACGACAAGGAACTCTTCAGCAAGGAGATCCAAGACGACGACAAACCCAGAGTCATCTACCTCGGATAATCCCTTGTCACTTAAGCCCCTTAATCTCCTCCCTCTTCCCCTTTCCGTCCTCACCCACAGCCCATTTTTGTCCCCTTGCCAGCCTCCACCATCATCTTTTATTTATTCATTGATTTGTTGCTTGTTTGTTTTTAATTTGACCTTAGATTCTCGACATACTTGATGCCAATGTAAACTGACTCCAATGGGTCCCTTGTATTCATCATGAGTTTGTCATGTCGCTATCATCGGGCAATGATATATAGCTGAAATTACTTTATTGAGGAATAAGAAAGAGATCTAATATCAATTATTTTGATTCATTGTCTTCTAGAGATGATCATCAAAGAAATGTAGACTTCATAATTATGAATTGATTTATTCACCTGCCAACAAATGTTTTATCGAAATGATGTAATTTATTCTATTGTTTGTCAAATAATAGAAATGTTAGTATCGATGAACTTATATAAATTTCATAGAAATATAAATGTATATTTAATGTATTTTTTTCCCATTTTGCCTGGATGATCTGTGCTCAGTAAAATGCATTCGAGTAGATTATGAATTTTGACGAATACCATTTATTTGGGTATAGAACACTTTTACCACATGATATTTCCAACATGCCTTTTATCAGTACATTTGATATTTAGAAAGATGCAATGTAGGTTGAATACTTTATTATAAACATGCGTCGACATTTCTTTATGTTTAAAAAGATAGTATATTGCACCAGCATAAGGAATGTAGTTTCGTGACCATGCAGAAGGTTATACAGCGTATAAGTGAATTGCGCGTTTTGTTGCGATGACGGTATAGCGCAGTGAAACACCCAACTTCCCGCCGGCATGATTCTTGCCGATTTGATCGAGCAGATCCCTACCAAACATAGCATTTGATGCCATTAAAGTAGAAACTTAGCAAACGATTCTTCAGAATGCTCTTCCAAGTTTAGGCAATCACAGCATGATTTTGACCGTAAGGAGAATTAAAACTTTCCTACAATTGGATAAATGTGACCGAAATCACATTTAACACTCATCATGTCTTTTATGTGTTATTAGAAATATTTAGACTTAACAGTCGTAACATCAGTAATATATATATATATTTTTTTTTTTATTGTTGATTACGCCTATTTCAGTAATTGGAGTATTACATTTTCGTAAGGACAGGAAAGATATATTGCCGAGATTCTATTCTGACGACGTCATATTGTGTTATGACCGACAAAAGAGTGTCCCATAATACAAAGTCAATTAGAATAAAATCAATCCAAAATCCCCTTATTTCCCTGTGTTGAATTTCTAAATGTTATTTCTCTTTTTTTTTTTTAAGGCGTGAGTTGGTGTCAATTAGTCTTCACGTAGGCTGATGTGAAAACATGTGAATGCGTCCGTGTCCGTGTGTTTGTGTGTGTGTGTGTATGTGTTCGCGTGTGCGTGTGTGTCAGTGTATGTGCTTATGTGTGTGTATGTGTGTGTTTCTGTGTGCGTATTTTTTGTGTTACGGTCGGCTTGTACGATATATATGTGTGTGTGTATTAAATCATTAATCATTTCTTTCAGCAAACTGCTTCGATAGACTTCGGGTTGAATAAAAAGTGGATGTCGTCTCATCTTATAACTGCCCAATAACCGTGAAATCATCACTTCATTAATCATATTGAAAAAAAAAAAACCTTGGGTACATTTTCGCATCTACTTCCCCTTAGAGGTGTCGAACATATGTTTTGCTACAGAATCAAACCACGTGAAGGCATTGTACTTTCGAATTCTAGGTATTCCATAATCAGAAAGGGAAAATAATTATATTTTTTTCGCATTGCGTCATTGTGAATCGTAATATTTCAACAGCAATTCACTTTACTAAATGAAGGCAGAGCGTAGCTTTTGCCGTCAACAGAGGAACAGTTTTATTGATCACCTATGCATATTAATACTCCCATAATGTTTTAATTATTTCATGAATTTAATGAGATTTTCACATCACGGAGCATGAACAGGGACGATATTTTGAAGAATCCGTATTTTATAGCCATAACTCGAGAAAGTAAATTTATTATTTCTCCCACGTACGTAATTGCTTTCTTCACTTTGTCTCTATACCATTTTCCTCCTACATTTTCTGATTTCATAATTGTGCTTCAGAGAATGATATCTATTTCCAATTACTTTTATTAGTGCTGTTGATTCAACAGTCAATCGTGATCAGAAAATCCCATGCAATCATCTCTGTCTATATTTAAAGGGACTGTACAGTACTGGTTGAGGTGAGGATTCAGGTTTATAACATTCCTAAGTGAGATAATGAGAAACATCTTATGAAATATGAAAGAGCATATAATTTTAAGAAGGATTCAACTTTTATTTTATGAAAATTGGTTTTCAAAGGGCTGAGATATCCCGAAAAAAAGTGATAATAATAAAAAACGACAGGCCACGCCTTTTATTAGGATATCTTTGTTTCACCTTGTTTTTGGATGTCTCCACCATTTCAAAACCAATTTTCATCAAATAAACGTTTGGTACCACTTAAAATGGCATGCTCTTTGACATCTCATAGAGTGGTTTCTGAATATCTCACAAAAGTTAAAAGTTAAGTCCTCACTTCAACCAGAACTGTACAGCCCCTTTAAAGTATGTATTTTCATTCTATATTTCCCATTTCTCCTCGAAGTAGAAATTAATGGGTGCGAACATATCCAGTGAGATAGAAGACGAACAAAGTGCTATAAAAATGTCTGGCAAGTCAAACGCAAGGTATAAGTTCTCTCTCCCTCTTCCCCTCTCGATCTCCCTCCTTCCCTTTCTCTCCCTCTCTCTCTCTCTCTCTCTCTCTCTCTCTCTTTTCTCTCTCTCTCTCCCTCTCTATCTATCTATCTATCTATCTATTTTTCTCTCTATCTCTCTCTCTCTCTCTCTCTCTCTCTCTCTCTCTCTTGTCTTTCCAGCAAAAATATCATTCCGGCTATAACGCCGCAGACTTATTTGTCAAGCAGAAATGTGTTTGCTCATTAATCCCATTGTGTAAATCGTCTGTACATCGAACAAGTTTTAATTGTTTTGACATAGAATGTAAGACATGAAATAAATGAACAATATTCTGTTAATAGTATACGTACCGTTCAGGTATTCTTACAAAATGATACAAACATTGATATAAGAAGTAGGATATATTTCTTCATCCGTATAAGAAGGGTATTAATGGTTTAAATTGTATTTTTTTAAACTATGATCCTAGCATAATAGAGAAGATTAATTTTGTTTACAGTTGATTTTTTTTTACGGTAATATTGATTCACAAGGGAAGTTATGCCATTATATAAGACTTATTATGATTAAATTTGAATCATTTGCATATAAAATGAAAAAAAAAAAGACCAGATATGCAATCTTGAGTGAAAGTGCAAGCAAAATATGGTCATTGAAAAGGAGAATCCATCACTACTACATCATCATATATACGGATTATTATCATTATCTGTAACATCCCCAACGTTGTTATTAGGTAATAATACAGTTTCAGTTCCAGTTGTACAAAGTCTTTGAGTGTATCTAAGTGTAATTTATGTTTATTTCTTGTAACATTCAATTAACCAAGAATTCTTAGTATGGACAATGAATTGAATTAATCAATAAGTCAATCAGTACATCAAAAAAAAATACCCTAAAGCAAGCAAATGTACAGCAACGCTATGATACACTGAAATGATAATCAAAACTCGGGAGGAAAAACATGAAAAATGACATTTGGATCCATTACAAGGTTACAGCCAAGAGGTCTCCTTCCATCCAACACCCACTTAACCCTAAATACAATTATACATATCAACACTTTGTTCAAGTTGAGTCAAAGTACATTGTGACTATTCTACTGAAGATCGACGTTGACTCTGTTACCATCGAGCCACTTGAACAAGGCTGGGACTATCTTCCTAAATGTCTTTCGGAAGAAAGGACTTTTAGTGCTGTAGATGAAAGGGTTCGCTGCTGAACTGATGTTCAGGAAGAAAAAGCTGATGTCGCTTGCGAGTACGTAAGTAAGGTGACTTACGCCAAGGAAATATTTGACGGCATACCAAACGCATGTAGGGAATAAGCTGACGCAGTAGGTGACTACGAGGAGCAGGATCGCACGTATTGCTTTCACCTCTTGCTTGAGCCTTGGTTCCGGAGGAGGGATACGCATGGGCTGCTGATCAGCGGCTATCTGGATGCGGCGCGCCTGGGACTTTGCGATGGCGAGAATCCGGAGGTTGCTTCCAGTGACGGCGAGGCTGAAAACGACGATGAAAGCGCTGGTGGCAATGTGGTGAACTTTCCTGGACGACCGCGGCTTTGCAGTGCAATACTCAATTACGGATTGGTCCTCGTTGGAGCCATAGGCAAACATGAAACCGTACGTTAAGCAACCCACCCACACTCCAACAATCACCATGACCACTCTTTTAGACGTAACAATAGAGACATACCGCAGGGGTCGAGTTATGGCAACATATCTGTCCGCATTCACCAGTACGATTACCACAAACGATACTGAAGTGAAGACGTAGGACCAGATTGTGAAATAAACTGACGTTGCTACAGTGCACGTGGCGTGACTACGAACGATTCTTCTGAAGACTTCCATAGGTATGGCAACCAGACCCGCCAGGAGATCCGCTATTGCCAGAGAAGCCAAGAAGTGGTACCGTGGTTCCCTCAACGTTGGTTCCTTCCGTATGGCCATCAAGATCAGACCGTTACCGAACACGATGACGACGGCTAGCGGTATGAAAGCGACAATCATGATAGACCGATGGAGGTGAACTTGTATGAGGGCGGAATCTATGTGCTCAGGTGAGCTTGAGCCATTAGAAAAGTCCATGTTGTGTTGTCGGATAGTGCCAGTGAACACAATGACTATTTGTTATTTAGGATTCTGTCTCAAAGTTTCTTTGGAGTATATGCTGGCAGCGGAATAATAACTGGGCTATCATAGACATTCGGCTCTTCTTTTTTTTTTCTATTTTGGTCCCATTAGATTTGCTGTTTTTTCCTCATACCATCCGCTTGCATTTTGCTAATCCAAACATGATGGGATACCCGACATCATAAATGTCATAAGATCAATAATGTTTGTCAACGTGATTGCTATAATTCTACCATGTACTCGTGCAGTACATTGAGACTTTCTACCAATGTATACATAAAAGCCCTTGCAAACAAGAGAGGGAGTAACATTATTTTGCTCTAAAGAGTTATCCTCTTACAGATCCTTGTCATCCATGAGTCACAAGCACTTTTGATAATATAGGCTCGCGTCCTATTGCCAAAATGATTCTGACTGAATTATGTGCGAGTCACCCCATTTTCTGATTGGAGCAAAAACGAACTAATGAAGCTTCAAACGAAAATCTATCAATGAGATCCAAAGTCCCATGTATTATTTGGTTCTCGCCTGAAACTGTAAATATCTTATCCAAAATTTATTAGCTTGTTCTGGCAGTCAGTCCAAACAGAGTGAAACCATAATCTAATGTTGCTTGATGCAGTATGTCCTTGAAGTGCAATACATGATGTAATGGAAGACCGCCTATTCTCACGTCTGAATTGTCTCCAGAAATATAATCATTTCGGCGAAGCCAATTGACATCACGATGCAGTGTACTGTTACTTCGAAATATTCAATAAATCATCAACGAGCGCATGAGATCAATTATTAAATGTATCAGCTTGACGACAAGCCACAGGTCATCTACCTCAGATAGTGTCTCTTAAGCCCCTTAATCCCCTATCCTCCCCCCCCCCTTCCCCTGCTCTTCCCACAGCCCATTTTTGTCCCCTTGCCAACCTCCGTCATCGCATCTTTTATTTATACATTGATTTGCATTTTTTCCAGTTTGACCTTAGATTCTTGAAGGCAATGTAAACTGACTCTAATGGGTCACTTGCATTGATCGTATGAGCATGTTGCTGTCATCTACCAATGATATCTAGCTGAAATGACCTTATGGGGGTTAAAAATCTAAAAGCAGTGATTATGATTCATTGCCTTCCATGAATATTAGAAAAAGATAGTGTTTAGACTACATGATTATGAATTAATTCAATCACCTGTAAACAAATGTTTTATCGCAGTTATTCCGTCGTTTGTCAAGTATTAGAAATATTAATGTTGATAAACTAGGATAAATTCTATAGAAATATAAATGTATATTTTCTCCATTTTTTCCTGATGATCTGTGCTCAGTAAAATACATGCGAGTAGACTAGGAATTTTGACGAATACCACTTAGTTGGGTATAGAAACATGCTTACTACATGACATTTCCTAGAAACATACATTTTTTAGTATATTTGAGATCTAGAAAGGTGCAATGGTGGTTTGATACTTCATGATGAATATGCGTTGACATTTCTTTATGTCTAAAAAGACAGTAAGTTCACCAGCATTAAAAATGTAGCTTCGTGATCATTTATAAGGTTTCATGGTATAAGTGGATTACGCGTTTTTTGTTGTGCTGATGGTAACATAGTAAAACACTCAACTTCCCACCAGCGTAATTCAGGCTTATTTGATCAAGAATATCGATCCCTACCATTAATTCATTTTGATGCCATTAAAGTAGAAACTTAGCAAACGATTCTTCAGAATGCTCTTCCGAGTTTAGGCAATCACAAGATGATTTTGACCGTAAGGAGAATTAAAACTTACCTACAATGGATGATTATGACCGAAATCACATTTATCACTAATCAGGTGTTTTTGAAAGAACGTAGTGTTGATAGAAATATTTAGACTTAATGGTCATAACATCAGTAATTGTTTTTATTGGTGATTGCTTCTATTTCAGTAATTGGAGTATTACATTTCCGTAAGCACAGGAAAGGTATATTGCTGAGCTTCTATTCTGACGACGTCATATTGTGTTATGACCGACAAAAGTGTGTCCAATGATACAAAGTCAATTACAATAAAAATCATTCCCAAGATCCCCTTATTTCCCTGTGTTGGATTTCTCAATGTATTGGTGTCAATTAGTCTTTACAATAGGCTGATGTGCAAACATGTGAATCCGTGTCCGTGTATGTGTGTGTGTGTGTGTGTGTGTGTGTGTATGCGTGCATGTTAGAGTGTATGCGTGTGTATATGTGTGTGTGTTTCAGTGTGCGTATTTTTGTGTTACGGTCTGTTTGTAAGATATGTGTATGATTATCAATTCCTTGACCATTATTTCTTCCCGCAAACTGCTTTCATAGGCAGTTATAGGCTTCGTGTTGATAAAAAGTGAACGTCATTTCTACTTGCCCTATCTTAACGAATTTTCTACTTGCACTATCTTAACGAATTTTCTACGCAAGAATTCCAAGGAATCATCCTAATATTTGACGCATGCAGCTATTTTTGCTTGACTGTTTGTGTGAAAAAAAAAAATGAATATCATTCGGGGGTTGGGGGTGAAGTAAGTGCTACTTGAGTTCGTAATGACAGGCAGAACGAAATTGTCCCGTAATTTACAATTTAGGGAAAAAAAACTTTTTTTCATATATGAATACATTATTCATGCATACATGTATATATCATATTTCATATATAGTATATATATATATATATATATATATATATATATATATATATATATGTATATATATATATACGGAATACATTTCTTGCTCACAAGTGCAGTGCCAGTGTAAAGATTTTTCTCTGTAGATGGTACCCTTCGAAAGATTATTGAAAAAGACGTTCATCTTTATGAATTGATTACTAAAAAATTGAGAAGAAACTCGGTTTCGTTTTTCTGGGACACGCTGCATATATATCAGGAAGACAGAAAAATTCCTCCGGAAACTTAGCATGCTGTACACCAACAATTCCTGCTCCCCATCATTGTCGATCTTCCAAAGGCAGTTAAGTCTGAAAAGACACCTCAGCGAAATGAAACCGAAATGAATGAAACGGTTCTTTTGTCACTGTCCATGAACGATTACACAATCGTCATTGTCCACACATCTGAATGTACTCATCAAGATGCACATAATCAGGTGCAGGACGGATCAAAGAAAGACCTCCGTTCGTAGTCCATGTGTGTAGTAGGTCCATGGCATTAGGGTTGAAGGTGGCGGAGATAGATGCTATCCAACTGCAAGGCTCAGACAGTTTGTCAGGCTTTAATAATGAACAAGTGAGACGTGCCCTTTGCTTTGTCGGTACTTGCGTCAGAACTCGCCGCGGCGCGCCGGTTCATGCAAACATGGCAAAACGATCAAGATATTGCTGCATTCTCTGACGTCCGTTATGTTTTTTTTTTTTTAATGTAATAACTTCTTTTAATCTTCTGTGAAAGACTTGTTTCCTCTTCGATTTCTCCCACTTACTGAAGCAGTTTCACACACATTATTCTGCATTTTCTACCTTGAAGTAAGTAAGGGATTTTCGTGAAGCTTTTACATCCACTGAAGCCTCCTCCTCGAAAAGATCCTGACCACAAGGAATACTTTGCAGCTTTGATTTATTTTGCTTCATGTGAAGAGGATGAAGCGTCTTTGAAAATCAATCGGACTTCCGAGTGATGAGATTTTACCTTTACCGAACCTGCCTAACTACAGCCGGCTCAAATAGCATTCCATTAATCACACTATGATGCGGTTCTTTTGAAACTACCCGCGAAACAAGGTCATTATCTTGGACTGCACCTATAAACCCTCCAATTTGAGATGTATATGCAAACATTTTCTCAGCCTATTAGCTGTTTAGATGTATCATTTTTGGCTGCCTGCCGCGGATTTCCCTTCGCCTTGCACTGGGAAGCGGAGACCTGCTGAAAGCGAGCGTTCGTTCGTGCGCTTGTTTGTCTTTGTTTGATATGAAACCTGAAGAAATAATGTTTCCATGCATTGTGCGTCTTGAAATCAACTCACGTCTTTATCAAGGTTTGTGCATTTGTTGAAGTTTCTCCTCAGTGATTTTTTTTCCCGAAATTCACAAATCAAGGAATCCATGACTGTGCTATTATACACCTTGTAGACCATTCTATTTATTTGATTGTTCTTGTTTTCTTGAGCGATCTTGTCGAGGGCTTTACCCAGCTTTGTTATTATAAACATCAACAGTTATACATCCTATACTCAAATTTCTTTTTTTTTCTCACTGATTATGAGATTTCCTCTATATTTCTTTGACTTTTCAAGGAATGAGAATGGCGATACATTGTGAGAAGAAAATTGAGGCCGGGCTCTCTGCTACCATGTTCATTCTGACTCTGCTGATGCTATCTGGTCTTTTACCATGGGTACCTGCGCAGCACAGCATCTGCGACAAATGTACATGTTTTTCCGGTTTGCGAAGTGTGTCGTGCGAAAGTGTGTTCAATGTTCCTAAGTGTTCTTGTCTTGAATGTAGCAGTTCCGACGCATTTGCTGATAGTGAAGTGATACACGGAACACTTTTTCCTGACCTCTTTGGTGAATTAACAACGACAAATGTGCTCGTGCTCAGCCGAAATTCTCTGAGAAATGTTCCGACGAATATGTTCATTAAAATGAGAGAGCTCCAGACCGCATCGCTTGCCGAAAACCTGTTGACAAGAATCCCTGTGTTCGGCAACAATACCTCGCTAAGATCCCTTATGTTGTGGGGAAACGCTATTTCAGACGTTGGAAAACACCTAAGACAAGAAGCCCCGAGACTGGAGCAACTCTCCCTATCGTTTAACCGGATCAAGCGCTTTACCGCAGATCAGTTTCCAATCAATATTCGTTCCATAGAGTTGGAAGCGAACATGATTTATAAGGTTGACAATTCGTCTTTCAGTGGTCTGTTTCAACTGCAAAGGATCGAACTTGGTAAGAACAGACTTCAAGGCATAGTATCTGGAACGTTTTCACTCCCTTCCCTGCGTGTGGTGAGTTTACAATATAATCGCATCTCCTGGGTTGCATCTGATGCATTCCCAGACAGCATGACATATTTATCACTCTCAGGGAACAGATTGAGTGAATTCGGCTCCGTCGATGGGTTTCCTAACTTGAAAACATTGTACCTATCACGCACAATCATCTCTTCTGGCCTTAGAGGGCTCGCTTTTCTTTATGTTCGTGGAACAAACAAAGATTTCAAAATTGTGTCCACTCTGGAAAACATCAACACACTGACAGCCTTTACTGTCGTTGGTGCCGCAAAAAACATCATTTCGTTTACCAACCAGTCCTCTCTCCGTTCCTTCACCATGTCCTCATCGCAGGTGGAAAGACTGCACAATGTCACGAGACTACCATCGTTATCAGATCTTACGATATCTGATAGCAAACTTAGCGTTGTACCTCCAGTCACCGGACTAAAAATGCTCAGAATAATATATCTGGCTGGCAACAAAATCACATCAGTTCTAGCCTCCAGTTTTGACAACCTCCCAAGTCTGGAATATATAAACCTAGAGGAAAACAGAATATCATCTATAAGTGGGCAATTTCAGACTCCATATTTGCAAACTATCAACTTGCATCATAACATAATATCGTCCACCGACGTAGACATAGCTTTTCCTCTTAGTCTGGAAGTTCTCCATCTTTCCGGAAATTATTTACAGCGTTGGTTTCCCCTTACAGACATCCGACACCTCCGGAGACTATATGTTTATGAAAATGAATTGATATTTGTCGATATTAATACATTTGGTGTAGTGTTTAGTCTTGAAGCATTATTTTTGGCATACAACAATATTCAAGTAGTATACGGATTCCCCATCTCACCTCGACTAGCACTTATAAATCTCAACAACAACCCACTCTTCTTTATCGATCCGTCAGCGTTTCTGACTACCCCACAAGTAGCTGAACTGTATCTTATGAATACCCGTATTTCAGTGTTTGAATTTCGCCTTCCTGTGATGACAAAACTGGATGTAAGAGGTAGCAGTCTCCTGGAGATCCCGCAAAATCTTGTCCAGCTTTGTCCGGAACTTAATGAACTTTGGATTTGCCGTAATCCATTTGTAAGTGTGGATTTAAGTCTTGTTGCAGCACTTCCATTGAAATCCCTGTGTTTTGGGAGCAGAGAGGGGACGCCAATCTCGCCTAAAAGTTTTCATTTCCTCGAACAGGTGAAATCGGTAGATCTGTTACTGACGTCATCTGTTGAACTCACCTGCAGTGATTTCTCTACCCTAACGGCAAGGTTGCACCTCAGCATTACCGGCGGAACTGTAGGAGAGTTCAATGAGACTCACTGTGTAATACCTCAATTAAGATATCTTTCCTTGAGGGAAATAATTGTTACCGATAGCTCTTTAATTCAACTATTAGATAATATGGAATACGTCACCTTTGAAAAACTTGCGTTGAAGTCGAAACTTTCATTTCCAGATTTGAGCCAAGAATTACACTCACCGAATCTTAAAAGCCTTGAGTATTCATTCAGCAAATTAGTGAATATCCCACCCATTTTTGCACCGATTGCTGTTTCTCTTAACCTTAGCAGAAATATGATGAACTTCCTTGACTGTGACCGTATCTTGTACTTATATTGTCAGCTTCGTAACCTTGACTTGTCCTACAATCGCATTTCTTTTCTATCTAAATGTTCTAGGACTGACATCATATATCCACTTGAAATCCTAAATTTGAAGGGTAACGAAATCGGTTTATTAGGAATTAAGAATGGAAATACACAGCTCAGCATATTTTCGCACCTTACCTATTTGGACTTAGCAAGTAACGATTTACGTTATCTAGATGTGTCTATCGTCCCTACAAGTCTTTTCAACATGCGGTTGTTGTATCTTACACTGGATGTAAACAATAACCCACTCGTCTGCGATTGTAACCTACGTTGGCTTCTCAGCCTTGATGATCACTTGACTTTTAAAAATGACGTCTGCGCTGCTCCAGGGATAAATGAAGGGCGCCTCGTTACAGACCTTATTCAAGAATCGTTCCCTTGTCCACCATTTATTACGGCTTCGCCGGTGTGTGCCTTTGTAAATGACAGTTTAGTTGTGTCTGTTAAGTGTCCGGTAATATCACAACCAGAACCTAGCATCACATGGTTCTCTTCAAGCCCCCTACTTAGTGATACACTCTTCGGTCGTCACGATGAACCCAGTGAGAAAGATCTCATAGAAATTGATCTGTATCCTTTTGTCAATCAAGAAATTGTCTTGTCATGTGGGGTTTTTAGCATCTACCAACCCATTGTAATAGACATCGCTTTATCTGTACAATTTTCATCTGAAAGCATGGTAAGACGTGATTTGGGGAACGCATCGTTAACGTGCAAAGCTTGGCAACGGCTGGATGATGTTGCAGAGCTCAATGGTCCTAACGGTCTCCCCTTGACCAACCAACCTGACCAAGTGAGCATGGTGAGTGACGTAGGAAGCTCTGAATTCGACAAACTTCATTTTGTTGCTGCTGTGTCTCTGTTAATTTTGAATTTACTTATCAATTAACAGATGCCAAATCATGCTAATGTTAAAATGCTCTAATGATCAAATCAAGGAGTCGTGTTGTGGTTTAGGCATTGTTTTGGAATGAGGCATTGACAACACAATGATATACAGTGTTATGCGCAGTATTCTACAGTAGAATAAAAGGGGAAAACCTGTATAAACCTCACTACAGTGCCCCCCCCCCCCACACACACACACACCCGCTTTAAATTGGAAATGTCAGAAACACTTCTTGGCTTTCAAATTTAAGCGGGGCTTCTGCTTTTTAATATGGGGACTCAGTTCAAACACGCTGTTCCTAAACGTGAAGTTAAGGCCGAAAACTTAACTCTAGATGATAAACTTATAGTTTAGCGCCATGCGTATGCACTCTAAAGTTAGTTTTCTTAAAGTTTAGTCAATGATTAAAACCAAAAGACATCGTAGGGTTTGAGGTCTAAACATCGCACTAGTCACGGGGGTCGCCACTCGTAGTTTCGCTCCGTCTTGTGAGCTAGCGTGAACATCGCTTCTCGTTTATATGTCGTTCGTGCTATTTTGTATAGGCACAAGGTTATAGCAGGGAGGTGGGAAAAGACCCACCTCCCTGGTCATAGCGAAGATCGACTTTGCACTTCCCGTATAGTAATCATCGAGAGGGATTCTCTCTTAAGTCGTGTAAGTTGTATCTTTAAGTTTAGGTACGCGTCATGAATTCACGAGTGGAGCTAATAATCGACAGTTAAGTTTTCGACCAAAACTTCAAGTTTGACAACTGCATGTGAACGTAACTAACGATCCTTACACCAAACAGCCAAAGGACAGAAGAGAGAGAGAGAGAGGGGGGGGGGGAAGAAAGAAAATGGAGACTTAGTGGGAGAGGCGAAAACGGGTAATAGGGAATTTAGAAGAAAACAAAGGACAAGTAGAAATATAATAGTGGAAGAGGTAAGGGGTGACAGTTAGAGTGAATGATGGGGAAATAATACAGAAATATACCATTTCGTATATTGCACAGTATACCAGAAATATGTTTATGCAAGTTGCATGCTGCAAAACAGCGAATGTATTACAGGAATTGGCGGCAAATATATAAAATATAGAAAATAAAACCTCTGTGATTATATCTTTGTATTTAGGTATTTTCTTTAGACATTACTGAAGGACAATGGAAATATTTCAGCTAAAATATGTACAGATGAAAGCAATGTTAAGGTTCAGTAAATCAGCTGAAACAACAAGTTCAATTTGTTGGATATTTGAATCAATCATTTATCTGTTTTAATGGTCAGATTCAAATTATACTGTGCTCAATTAGTTCGATCAATTGACTTTGTATTTTAGAAATCAAATTTAGAAATCAAATCAAATCATTCAATCGATCAATCAAAAGTATGCTACATTGAATATGTTGTGTTTGTGCGGAGTTCTTGCCGAATCTGTTCCTGATTATCTGGTGATCACTGTTTATATTGTATAATACACAAGTCCATCGATCGTCACAAATGGAGCAAACTTTATCTGTGCATGTAAAGTGTTATGTCTGTGTGGTTGTCCACTAAAATATAGGCCGGGCTATTAGGTAGGCTCAGGGGGTGGATTTCCAGCCCCCCCCCCCCCCCCATCGGCCGTCTACGAGGCATCGCGACGAAAATCGGCACACACATGATTGTCTGCGACGTAATTTTATTTTTTCGATAAATTTTGTCGGCGACGCTGTTTTCATTTCGTTTCATTTCATAACATCGCGGCCATAGCTCTTTGCGACGGTAACATAGCGCGCGGAATTTCGGGGAGGGGGCCTCTCAGTCCCCCCTACCCCCCCCCCCCCCACCAACCCTCCCACCCCCATCCCGGCTTAAGTATAGGGTTCATCACACGCTTGACTCAAATCAGTTGTCATACCTTGAGCATGCAGGAGTCTCACAAAGTTACCTGGTATATAAACAAGAAATCAATCACGCACTGAGCGACTGGCTAATTAGTGAGAAGGGAAGAATGTTATCCACATTGCCTTCACGTACTAGTAAATCTATTTGTCCAAACTCATTAGTTGCAACCTTATTACTCAACGGTTCCATGACAGTTCAGATCACCTAGGTTTCTTCACAATTTTTGAATCAAGCACAATACCATATTCATATCATATATATTTGAAGGAAAGTAAGATAAATGTTGGTAATTCCTAAAGTCTTTAATCAGTAGTCCGCCGTAAAGTAACAATCCTTTATAATAAAGAATAACAATCCGCCGTAAAGTAACAATCTTTGGAATAACAATCCGCCGTAAAGTGTCAATCATATCCATCCAAAAGTAGGGCCTATATTTTCCCTGTGTTATTTGACCTTGCTTATTTCATCACGCAATCATCGCAAGTGAGACTTCGTATCTAACATGTCTTGAGAAGGGTTTTTTTTTCATGTTTTATTTTATCTCTTGTAAAAGAGTGATATGGTTGGCGTATGCTATAAAAGTTGTTTTTGTGAGTGGTGAACAATGATATTTCTTAAAGAGACACATAACACATCCACAATAATGCTACCATCCTTTTCACAAAATACATGTAGCATAAGTAACGTAATCCCACACCAACACAAGCATTGCATACATAATTTCAGGTGTCTGCTTCAATGCCAGTGCGTGGCATGCTATATAACGAAGTCACAATCTTGTAATTTGAGTGAACAACTCTAAAATATAATTGCCCAAATTAGTGTGTGTGCGGAATGGCTGCACACAATGACCTCCGAGGTATTTTCTTCAAAAGCGAGCTCTATCCGCGTGTTGCCAGGCTCTATCCATCTCAATTATCAATCTTCAAAGGACGCCCTTAAATCTCGAAGGTTAATGAATCCCGGAGGAACCATTATACGTTTCAATGTATGAGTATAACACGTAACACGTTACGCAGGAATACTGGTCAAAAGCCTCGAGTCGGTCAACTTTTATCTTAGTTCAAAGAATAATGTTGTGAATAAGATATCGTGCTTTATTCGGAACTTGCGTATGCGGTAGTCCAATGTCACCTGATCTGATCGGTCATGGTACCAACGAGTACCGATGTTGCTAGTGATTTGCTTGGAGATGAACCAACGAGCACCGAGGTTGCTAGTGATTTGCTTGGAGATGAACCAATGAGTACTGAGGTTGCTAGTGATTTGCTTGGAGATGAACCAAATAGCACCGAGGTTGCTAGTGATTTACTTCGAGATACGTCAATCCATGGTGGATTACCACTCTTTCCCTGTCATTAAACCAGTCGCTTAATACGCGATTCATTTTTGTTTATAACACTCCTTTATAGAGCAGGTGCAATACAATGTCATTAAGATAAGCGGTCTTTTTTCTTCTTTGTCTGTCCATCGTTTTTCTTACGAAGTAAAGCACACCCACACACACATACACACAATTAATATACATTGTGTTACGATAATATTTTGCTCCGTCCTTCTTGCTTGTCTTTATTTGTCGTATATCCATGTATTATTATACAAATTATGCACCGGACAGAGTGGATCGGTGAGAATTGGATGCGCGAGTTTAACTTTGGAACTGTTTAAACCCACGAGCGCAGCGAGTGGGTTTTAGACTGTGTCAACGTTAAAGGAGAGCATCAAATTCTCACTGATCCACGAAATAGACCTGTGCATCATTTGCGTTATAAGATGGGCCCGTTAAGTCATGAAATACAACCATATTCCCCATCATCCGTCCGGTACAGCTGCTACACTATACAAGACTTGAGCCATGCGTTCGGATTTTACCGGACGCATGGCTCAGTGTGGATCAGCAAAAATTAATGCATGACAATCTATTGACCAATCAGATTGCAGAGATTCTAGAGCCCATTTATAATTAATTATTGACCGCTTTCCATGCTCACTTCTCTGCTTTGACAGTTTATGCTCTACTTAAAGTGTTTGGGCACACAGAAGGTTAAAAACTCCCTGTGTTATTTGAACATAAACTGCTAGATGCATCGACTGAGATAAAAGAAGATGATGTTTTAGTTTAGAACACGAGGTCAAGCGCAGAAGCATTGGCTACATGGCTCGCCGTTTTAGCCGATGCAGGCAGAATTAAATCGTGACCAAGGCAGGCGGACATGGTATAATTAGTAATAATAACACAGTATAGGTTTTCAAGTCCAATTTAATCAGATTAGCACTCGATTTAACAATGCGATCATTCAAGTTCGAGTGAATTTCAATGATCACCCAGATCAACATTCAAAAAAGTAAGTAGTTCATTCAATTTAATTTCATCAGCATGCGATTTCATGAGTTTCTCAAATAAACATGTTATAAGGGCGTTCAAATTCACATCAGCATCGCCTTTAATAACGTCAAGGAATTCAAATTCACGATAAGGCAAACACTTATGACATGTGGACAGTGGTTTTCGTTATTTCTTTAAATTCATAAATTTTTTGTAGTTAATCATCTGTTTGAACAATTATGTAAAGTTAATGTACCGTGAAAGGAGACTTTTGCCATGTGATAGCTAATCTAGCCTGTATAACTCCACTTTAAAGCACATAGGCCTACATGTACATTCTTCATACAATACAATTAGAGAGCGAAGCATTTAAAAAAAAAAGAGAAAAAAACAAGTGAGACGATGTCACTGGCAGTACCCTTGGTTTAACTAGTCTACGGCGGAGCCACTTGTGGCAACTTATGACTTGACGTATGGACAGGGAGAAGGTAGGAGTAGAATAAACTGATAAATGAGATATAGCCATTCCCTTATCTTAAGTTACAACGATATACTGTAATGGGATAAAGTGAAGCTGGAAGAAAGGCCGACAGGCAATAATGCACAAAATACAAATACCAGTAGACTGAACTGAATAGATGAAACTTTAAAATGAAAAAAAAAAAAATTGTACAATCCAAAATATCACAGTGAAAAAAAAAAGATAAGTGAAACGCGTGGGTACTTTTTTATGTTGATTCAAGTTGTTTTCCTATAAATGAAATTGAAATTGGTATTTGGGACAAAATTGAACGTCTATCCAGCTGGTGCGAAATTGTATGTCAACTTTGAGTAATGAAATTGAATGAATTTCTCTCTAAATAGATTCTGAATGAAATATATGGAATCTTAAAAAAAAAAAACATGAAATGAAATTGAATGATCAAAGAATTAGAATGAACCATGAGCATAGTGAGAGTGGAGCAGTGACCAAAATCGCTTGAATTTGAATGCCTTGTCATTAATTCGAATGCAAATCTCATGAAATTGGGCGGGAAAACCTATAATATAATAAAGTCTTATTTACCCAGGGTAACTTCTTCAGTGTTGTTATCATTGTTATTATCAAAGAATAAGATACGATGTCTGGAGACATTTTCACCCAGCACTAAAGCAGTATACTACACTGTAGAAACATCGGTGTAAGATTTAACACCATGGGTGTTAGATTTAACACCGATCAAGTGTCAATAGAGGACCACACTCACAGGTGTGGAAAGTATGTTGTGATGGTGTTGAAAAGTGTTCATCTGGCACTTCGTGGTGTTAATTTGATACTGTAGCTGGTGTATTTTTAACACTGCACTGGTGTTAATTGAACTTTAATTCAACAATGACACCGCATGGTGTTGATTTGATATTGCTGGTGTTGATATCAATGGTACAACACCGGTCCAGCTTCAATAGGAGACCGCGTCAACTGGTGTTACTGTGGTGTAAATGTGTTCACACCTTTTTGTTCAAAAATCAAGTACTTTATCGGAAAATTTTAGATCGTTATTTATAAGTTCAAAGTCAACAAGAAGAATAGTAACTAAAAAGGTATTAAAAAAACAATTTTATGTTTTGAAATGACACCCGGAGGTGTTAATCTAACACCATAAATGAGCACCGGAAATTTAACACCATCTCGTTGTTTCATATTCAACACCGGTCTTTTTGCAGTGTAGACATTTAAAAAAAGGCACCTCAAGTTTTATGCAGCTAAAACAATTTTGGTTTCCCGTGATTTAAGTGGTAAATGTGTAAAATCTAAAATTTCTTGTAAGCAAAAATGTTGTATTAGTAGCGAAGTATCGTTTTCATATTATAGTAAAGTTGAGAGTGAATCTATCTTTCCGACTGCACATAATTTTGTCATTGATACACTGTATTAAACTGTATGAAAACTGTATCTAAAAAATGAGAAAAGTGACCTGCGTAGTAGGCCTACATTTTTATAGCTTTAACGCAAAACAGATTTGAGATATTTGAGATTAAAACTGCAGAAAAACAAATAAAATGAATAAAATGTGAAAGGATTAAATATCATCTTCACAAATATTTCTTGTAATGTAGCAAGTATAATTGTATCACTGAAAAGATCACTGAAAGTTGTGTATCTTTATTTGATGACCTTACTTTATCAAATTTGAAAATGGCGTTTTATGTGCGTTTGCATTCAAACTTTTCATATTATATATTATATATATATATATATATATATATATATATATATATATATATATATATATATATATATATATAATATCGGAATGTGCTGGGATTTTTTCCTTTTTTCTTTTTTTTTCTGTTTTGTGGGGTATATTTATTATATTTCATGTTTAATAGTTTGAGAAACCCAATCAGTCTATGCTTCATGGGGCCATTATATGGCTTGTAATTATATGTATTTAAAACTGTTCAATATTTTTCACCAGTGGTACTGTGTTTTCGTCATATTGAGAGACAATTTAAAAAAATGTATTTTTAACATTTCGTATGTGTTTTGTAAAATGAACACGTTCAGCTTCTGAACTCATGTTCTTGTTTTATTGTGAATAAATCTATATTGAATTGAATTGAATTCAATATCTATATGCTTACATACCAAAAGAGTTTTTTTTTTTCCTAGTGTGTCGCAAGCGAATGGCAATGCTCATGCCGATTTTCCCAGTAAGCTGTCAGGCTTTATACTTATTACCACGGTTATTGCCATCGTCTAATGGGCTATCTTCATAGCATGCAGTTTTCGGCTTAGAAAGAGACATATCCTCACCAGCTCATGTTAGACTCCTTCAAGGGGAAATCCAGCCCAAATATATTAAAGTTAGTCCGATAAGAAAGAGTTAATATTACGAGTTCAACGGTAAAATTTTGATTAAAATCGGGTGAAAATTAGGAAGTTTTGACATTTTGAAGTTTCGCTATTTTTTTTCAGGAAACAGTTCTTGGATGGTTAATATGAATATGCAAATGGCAAAGTGAGCATGTCATCCTCTCACAACTTGCCACATAGTTTACACATAAAATTTCCAGTTTTTCATTCAGACGCAATTATGCCAAAAGCTCAAATCCTGGTATATCTAATTGATCATTATTCTGAAATTATTCAATTGTGAATAACATCATGTTTGAGACTTCAATGACAGAAACATTGAATTTTTGTCCTTCCTTTTTTTTTAGGGGGGGGGGGGGTTGTGAGGTTATGACATGGTTAGCTCACTCATTTACATATTCATATTCACTGTACAAGAACTGTTTTTTGCAGAAATTAGCCAAACTTTATAATGTCGTAACTTCCTTATCTAAACTTTTTATCAGACTAACTTATATTTGGACCGGGATTTCTCCTTTAAGGCCTCATGAAGTCTACAGTTCGTCACGTCTGAGTGCGTTTAAATCATGCCATCCACACTGATAACTTTGTTCCATATTTCACCAACGCCTTTACTGGTGAAAACAATTTGTAAGAATTCTTGTCTCTATGAGAATGAATAAACGCGTAGAGAAACAAGCATTTTATAGTGAATATTAAGCTTTTGTTTTATTTTTTCACACGTGATTATTTTACACGCACTCGTGAACAAACACAAAGCATACCGAGTGAAGCTTTTTTTTTAAGAATTGCATAGTTAATTCTGAACACTAACATATCATAATGTTATGGCATGCAAAAGGCAATAATTACATTTCATTCATAAATCTGCAAAGACTATATAACATCGCTTTCACCCTAATGTACAAAGCGATAAAATCTTCCTCGTATTATATACAACTCCAAATACTGCTTTTAGTTTTAACGATCCATTTTGTTCCTCATATGCTTTCTATGATGGTATCTTGTTCAATCTCATATTCTCTCCGTTTCAAGTTTTGGCTGTCTCCCAGAAACAAAAATGAAATTATTGCCACTGTCGATATACAATGAAATAATCATTGAGGCACAGCAAATGTCAGGCAACGGGCATGTAGAAAATGTAAATCATATTCATCATTGACAATAGCAATAATCAAAATTTTCTTCTTTTCATGCCGATCAACTTCATAAACGACATGATCAATTTACATGGCGGCATGAATATGTTACATTCTGAAGGCAAAATAAGCATCAGGAAAAATATAATTACTAATATAATCATGCAGATATGATAGAATTATGATATCTAGCCTACTAATGCACAACAATGTTGGACGGATGCACTGTTTTTCATATCAATTAAGAGCAAGAAAAATATATGAACTTAGGCTTATAAATATGTAAAAAAAAAAAAAAAAAAAAACCAACGTAGAATACAAATGCAGAAACCCTTCTAGATACAGGAATTTGCATCTGAATTCCTTATAATGCCTTTGACAATATTTAGATTATATACATATGGTGATATTGCATACTGTAATGCTAATTCTTCGGGTTCCCCTACGCAGGTTTCCTACTCTAGGCCTACATATCTTAAATGTAATAACTGATCTAATCAATATAGGGGTGTAATAGTTATTGAAATTTATGAAGTTAATAATATGTGCGTGTAAGACGATCCCTTGATGAAAAACAAATCGAGATGCCTTTATTAAAAACACTTGAGTCCCGATTAAAAAGAAAAAAAAAAGATGATGATGACAATGAACGAATAGATACAATCAAGATAATGGTAGGCATTTAATATATTGGCGACAGAGGGCGCCATACTAGTGGTCACAGTTTAAACCCTTGCACATACACTAACTCCACATAGATTTACTCAGTATTGAGTAGACTGCAAGTAGAACTGCAGAGACATGTACTTTTCAAAGCTTATGACAGACGTACTTTGCCCTTTCACGAACGTTAACTGCAGAAATCCGATCTGGGGTTATTTTAAACTCATTTCACGTACAAGGACAAGTTTGAAAAGCAAGCAGACAATCGTCATGGCAACAACATTTTGTCCATAATGAGGTCTATCGAATTCAGAAAATAAAAAGCAACATCTTCACAATGTTAGAGTGATGACGATAAAGCAAATCCGTATGTGCTCTGACGTCAACATGGTAGTTGCCTACTTGCGTCAGTTGCTGTATATTTTTATGCAACATCATTTAAGAGGTAAGAAGATTATCGACAGAGGAAAGATGTTGAACACAATCTCTTAAAAATGGGCATTTCGAAAGCAACGGAAGATAATATACACATACGTTCGGCACAGAAACCGAGACATGTCACGCTCAGAAACGTGTTGAAGAAACGAAAAAACACAGCTAGCAAAGCACAGTATTGAGAAAATATTGACTGATTCGCTTTCCGAAGGAGTCAAACGCGTAGCAGTTCTCAAAATCAGCTGAATTCGACCCACGTGTCCATTTGATGCCGGGATATCGCGCCCCGGCTTCACTGGCCGCGGTAACCGGCGAGCTTCGCTGTCGTGGGATAGGTCTTGCGGACACCCATGCACTTTTCCTTGTCGACGTAGAGAGAGTTGTTCTTGACTCCCAGGTCGTGCTCCAGCGTCGTCTTGGTGCGGACGAGCTCTTGCAGCGCGCTCTCTGCGGCGCGCAGACGATTCTGGAGAATGTCGACTGTCTCGTAGATTTCGCCAACTTCGCGTACCAACCTGAAGAATGGAATGAAAGGACAGAAAATGATGAGCTGAAACATAATCAGTCAGTAAAGATTTTTATTCTTATTGGAGGAATCGATGTTGACTATCATTTTGAGAAATGAAAGACATGTTCACATATCAAAATATGAATGCACAATGTTTTATGTCGATATCATCAAATCTGAACCATGAAAAATACAGATGGACAGAGTTAAACACGTTTATAGGTAAGGGCTTGCGAAAAGTGTGGCTCGTTGGATTAATGGACAGACTATAGAAGTCGAGAAATTAATTTGTACAGGTGTTATTCCTACCCCTGTTGTCTGTCCCAAATCACAACAAATCTCATAGCCTGTGGCTGCTTCAAGGAATCCGTGTTTGTTTCCTTGTTCTACCCGATGTCCGCAGGCCAAATGTCATAGTATTTGTAGCAAGGTTTGTGGTTTGGAATGGACAATAAAGCCAGATCAATTGTTCTCTTCATTTTGACAAGTAAAACAAAGGGCCAAGGTTAAGCAGAGACCTACGTATTGTTGTGAGCATTGATGTAGTTGATGCTTAGATAGCTGAACGTGAGGTGATTGAACACGACACGAGAACATGCATGAAATCACAACAATGCTCATAATCACAGAGTTCTCTTCCAGTGGGAGAGGTATCCTAGGGGATTCTGGGATGAACAAAAATGAGGGGAATAACAACAAAAAGATAGTTACAATATCAAACCCCTACCGAAGGAACACAACGGAAAGTTCTGGCATAATGTGTCAATGGACAAAAGTGCATTTGTAACACATTGCCATGGAGTCGACAAGTACTAGTATGGTATCGGAGAGGCGTGGTTAGAGCGTTGCTAGGTGACAAATCCTCTGGAGGCTTACCTGTGCTGTGGCTGATCGCGGCAGAGCTCCACGTTTGGTCTCCTGGTCCTGTTCTCCAGACGGGTCTGAGCCACCTGCATGGGAGCCTCCTTGTCCTTGATGGACTTTCGCAGGAGCTCGATGTTGTTCTCCATCTCGTTGATTTCTTGCAGCACCTACAAGAGGGTAGCAAACAGGAAAAATTTAGAAGACATCCATCGAGTAAAACACCGGTTTTTAAGGTCTTTATGCCACAACAAAATTTAAGATATAACAACGGTTTCAGTGCAGACCTCCAAGTCACCTTATAGAAATACATGTTATATAATAAAATAGTTTGTCTCTTGTATTCAAACACGTAAAATGCTTTGATAATACCGTCATATGCCTCCCAACTGTTGCCATTGTTCAACTGAGACTGCTGATATAAGACACAACTTCTTTTCTTGGTGTATCTCTCTGCAATGAATTTTCCCGTCATTTTACTACAGATGCAATTTGTTTTATGACTGTTACCGAATCAATACAGAGCATTATAGATCCGATTCGTTAAGAAAATATGCAGCCGAAAAAAAAAATACATAATATATATATATATATATGCCGCATGTTCCCTTACCTAATTTCTCTTCCTTTTTTTTTTTCTTTTTTTTTTTTTGAGGGACTGCGGAAAATGACATGATTTTGCTTTTACATCGATCATTAGAAATGGCAGAAACGGAACAAACACTTACTCTGGCCAGATGTGCCTGGATGTTGTTCCTCGCGTCCATAGTCTCGGCGATGCGGCCGCTGAAGGCGACGTTGACGGTGTTGTACTGCGTCCACATCTCATTCGACGTCTCGTGCAGGGAGCCGTCGATGTCGCTGCGCAGGCCCTTGGAGGAATTCCTCTCCCGCTGGGACCGCAGGATGTTGTCGTTGCTGAACTTGGCCCAGCTCTCGGGAATCGTGACGCTGTGTGGACAGAGAGGGCGTGATTATAGCTTTTCTGAATGCTCAATGTTAACAAACTTTAAGATTACAGGGCGCATACTTCTAAAGCTACATAGGTATATACAGACGGTATGTTATAAAAAGGTATAAGCAGTGTAAAGGTTTATTTACAACATAAATCATGAATTACTCTGTCTGACCGGGCTCATCTTTCAAAGCATATATCTTAATGCCATGGTTTTCCTTTTTCCGTTTCTGCAGAAACGCGACATGACGTTTCCCTCTACCGGTAACTTGTTTCGATTCTCATGTCCTCATAAAGTATCTGAAGGCCTTGACTTGTACATTACTAAATCATACCATCGCCATTATCATCTATTTTTGGCAACCTGTTTGTGTGGAATGGATATTGAAATTATATTGAGATGATGGTGTCTTGAGGATTAGGACAGTATCTTGTTCGTTTTGCTCGTCGTTTGATTGGTTTACTTTTAATTTATTTTTGCTATACTTTTCTTAACAATTGTGTACACTTGCGTTGCTGGATGTACTATCATTCAATGTCCATTTCCTATAGACGTTTGCCAGTTATTTCCGTGTTGTTCCGGAATTTATGCTTCATGTGAAAGTCTACCATGTTTACGTGTATTACCCACATTATTTTCGACGGAGTAATGTACAATTGATTGTGATGTGTTACTGTATATTCAACTCCACAATTTCGCTAAAGAACAGGCTATTGATAAAGTGGTATTTACGGGTCAGTTTTGTCCAAACTAAATTTATTTGTTGGATGTAAGAAAAAAGAGAGAGAGATTACCGTATCAAAACTTCAGGGAACACAAAATTGTGTGATTTTTTTTTTTTTTTTTAACAGAAAAATAAACTACTGGCAAAAGAAATGAACGGCTTTCTGTGCTCGTCTCATGGGTTTCCTTGATAATAGTCTGAATATCTTTATATTGTTAAACACTGCAAGTCAGTTATCCAGACAACGTGCAATGCAAAATTGCAACAAACGGAGCCAAAATTTAATTTGCAGTGCGTCCAATTATCTGGTTGATCTGCTGTTCAATGATTGATGGAATTTTGTCATTTGTATGAGAAAAACTCCTGAATGGACCTTTCTACGAACCACCATTTCACTCGACATTTTTAATGAATTGCTCTTTCTCGATGAATTCATTTCAATAGAAATGCCAATTTCCCCCGTTACCGTAGCAATATCAATTGTGCCCGGATGGTAATGAAACTGTTTTGTTATTGAAATTATTGACCATGGATCACTGTCGTAGAAACCCGCAAGCGATTCGGAGCCGGAGAATCGTTTCTGTTCCGGCGGATCAATCTACTCTGTTGCCTAGCAGCTGTCGTCAAGGTTACGCAAAGTTCCGCGCACTGCGTTCTTGCATGAGCCACAAAGATTGCTACTGTAGACAGAGGGACGGAATATTCTTAAAAATCTTTTCCTCACTTGGGCGATTTTATTTGGTTTTCTGGACGGCTCAAATAGAAGTGAATTCCTCTTGAACGCCAGTGTTTGCTTAAGAAGAATGTTAAATTTGCAGAGCCGTGCTAAGGCCCTTCGTAAATAACGCAACCCTAACGTCTCAAGTCTTCTTTTTTCCGAGGCCCTTAGCGGAAAGAAAAATATTTGTCAGAACTCCTGTCTTTCTGAGGTCTTGAAAACTGACAGTGTCTTGAATTCAGAAGCATTCATTTGTGAAGGTCATGGGGAAAAAATGGATCATTGGAGCTTGACAGTATGATTCATGTGGCAATCATATAATGGCAAAAGGTAGAACTTTATAATGTATGGCCAGAAGACTGGTAGACACGGAACGTATGGAAAGAAATCGTCTTCGCCAAAAGTATCGTGTTTTGTTTTGGTTTTTATTGGGGGTTTTTTCAGCTGAAACTTTGTAATATTTCTTTCTATATTGTGTGGCCTTCGTCTTTCTTTCTACCAATAAATATCTACCTCTTTCTCTGTTAAAAATCTGTCTATATATCTATATCTATGTTAATCTCTTTCCTCCTTCATTGCCTTTCTTTCTTATCAATTTATCTACTTCTTTGTATCTATCTATCTATCTATCTATCTATCTATCTATCTATCTATCTATCTATCTATCCATCGATCCATCTATCTATTGATATCTATATATTAATCTCTTTCCTCCTTTGTGTTTATTCAACCTCACACGTTCTAAAATGACCATGGTATGGATTCATTCAAACACACATTTTCCTAATATCCTTAATGTGCAGTGAGATGCCGTTACTAGAAACACTTAAAACATTTCAGTCGGTGACGATCCAGATGGCATGGTGTCGATTTGTCCCTAAGCAAGTGACAGTCATGCCACTCCTTGCATGACAAAAGCTCGTAATCGATCGTCTGTGCAAATGCACTATCATCCCTTCTAAGACATTTTTACAATGCTACATTCCCTCAATTTGTGTTATTGGAAGAGCGTGCAGCCGGCTTCACTAACAGTCACTTCTGCAGTCAACAAAGGGATCGGTACATTTGTCCTGTATCGCACCGGTCGATACACAACGCGAAATCGATCGATAGAGAGTAGGTAAGGTGGCTAAACTACCTGTGCCGGCAGGTAGCGGGAACACACGTAACTATGGCAGTTGCTATGGACACCGCGTCCGCCGTCAGTCGACGTATGCCGTGCTCTATAATGTGTAACGTACTGTAAGCCTTTCAAAATCCCCTTACTTTTTCTGCGGTGTATATTCTATCACTTTAATTACACCTACAATAGAAACAGGATACTGTGTTGTATTACATGAGAGTTTTGTTACATGATTTCGTGAAAGTGTGACTTTTGCGAAGCAGTTAATTTGGGGTAATTTGCAGTCAACAACTTCATTTGTATATATATATTTTTTTTTTGACAATGTCGTATATGTCTTTTAATTGTAAAATGAACAATTTCAGCTATTGAGCTGCATGTTCTTTTTATTGTCAATAAACCCATATTGAATTGAATTGAATTGAATAATTTTGTAGTGAAATTTCCGTGGTTTGCCTCTCTCCTTCCCACATAATGTATCTCGATTTGAGCATGAGCCAACACGCTTTGAAATACTTCTTTAAAGTAAATCACGAGGGAGGAGGTTGAACCACGTGTCGTTCCACTCGTTTGATTCGTGGTTAGTGTTTAAATCTTCTTTGTTTTTGTTGCATTACTTTAATGGGTAAGACTTTCAGATATTGTAATAAAATGTTACGCTTTCAAATGCAATCGCAGAAGAAGAAACATCTATGACAAAAAAAAATCACAAGATTTAGTTATATATATGCCACTTGAGCGATACCCCCCCCCCCCATCATCATGTAACAACTGATATTGTTTTCTTAATTTTTGTGTTGCTGTTGTTTCCTGCAACAAATATCACAGATCAACATGAATCCAACCTACCAGAAAAAAAAAAGTTTCAGAAAACGAAAAAAAAAATGATGTAATGATACTTACGTCTGGTCGACGCCCTCAACGCCGCGGAAGAAGCCGAGACCCTGAGAGGTATTGGCCAGCTGGTGACACCTGTTATCGATGGCCAGTGCGCGGAACTTGTCCGTCAGATCCTTCTCCAGTTCGTGCTGGGCAGCTCGGTCCATGCTGGAATATCATCGAAAACGATAATAATATTACTCACTAATTATACATTCATACCAGCATGATAAAAATTCCTGTTTATCTCATGTCTCACGGATGTATAAGTAATCTAGAGTCAAGCATACAGACCTTTACACCTACATACTCTGAAGCAGGTATATACTTTCTTATGATAATTGTCATTGAAAGGTTGTTGAAGCAGCAGCAAATAAAACATCGAAAACAAAACATTATACGGAAAAAAGTAAAGGCTTTCCTGAAAGTGCAATTTCTTACTATATAGTTAGAGATAATTTGAATATATATTCAAATTATCTCTAACAGACAAAGAAAAAAAAAGGAAAACACATTGGTACAAGCTATACGTAGAAATTGGACATCCAAATTCTTGATTGTTTCATTTCCACATTGTAGTCTCACATGAATTCGGCATGTAGTGATATTGGTCGCTCGACACGCGCAAAATAAGAAGTTGTCATAACTTTCAACCCTCCCATTCCTTCGTACAAAAAACAAAGCCAAAAAATATGTTAAATCAAGTTTTTGGTCTAAAATTTAACATCTATAGTCCCTTTCACCGTCAAAGTTATCGTTGGTAGACAATTTATATGACAATGCAATAATAATTTAATGTCAAAGATGCAACCTAAACTGTACTGTGATCTTATTCCAGACAGTTTCAGTGCATGTACAGTAGATTCGAGATCTATCGAACACCTTTTTTCGGGGTAGTCGACCTCAGTTTCCAGACCTAATGCAATGAATCTTCTCTTTTATAATTCTCTCTCTTCTCTTGGTTCCGCACTGAAATCATCCGGCAGCATGAAACATTAAAAGACGCTGGTTACTTAACTGTAACCAACAAAGTGTAGGCTGCTCCGATTTTAACTTTGGCGGTGTAAAATGTCTGGCCAAACAAGCGCGCATGTCAGGGTCGTTAATGAGCACGACATCTAAACGAAATCAAAGCCAGACAACGATAGCAACATTTATAAACATGATGAATACGTTTATGAGCTCGCTTAAAGAAAACGAGGATAATGTTTTGTAAAGGGAGCACCCAACACGCGTTACCCGAGAGAAGATTTTAAAACATCGACGGCTCATATAGCTCGGTCGGTAAACTGTGCATTCGTCAAGGGTCAAAGGTCAAGATTTCGGCATCTCTCGTTCCTCTAAAAATAAAACAGGTGTCTGTTCTGTCACCATGCGACACCTACAGCGATGAACTTGGGACACAAGCGTTCATGTATAGGAGGCTGAGTGAGCGGCAGCGCCAATATACATTAAACAACATTATTCTACATTTGCTTTCTAATTGGTTTACTGCTATAGTCCTTATTTACGTGTGCCCGAGCGATGACGATTTTTTTTCGAGGTCGTCGTGGTTGTGAACTGACAAAAGATAGCGTGACCAGTGTCGCCATAGCGAATCACTTAAGTGGTCATTTGTCCGTCGTTTCATTCGCCACTTGACAACACAGAGAGATATATTTCAACATTTCAAAATCTCGGAGTGGAGTTTGGATTTTAGGAGCAAACAGCAAAAGGGTTTCATTATATGCGCACGTTCCTCTTTTGTCAGAGTGGAATTTGTACCCAAACAAACTTCATCTTTTGACCCAAGTGTTTGCTCGGGCGAAAAGGCTTGTTTGATTACGGCCACGCACGAGTGTTCGATTTACTGCCCGCGATATTTAGTGAGTTTTGATTCCTTCGTTGTCAGGGGGCATGACTACCAGTTTTGTCTCTTCCTCTGGTATACATCTTTCTCATTATTCAGTCAATGCCAGTCAATGTTGTTGCTAGGGCAACAAAGAGTGTCTCAAGGGTCTCGAATTCAAGGCAACGGTCAACATCCGATTCATGAATAAAGTAGGAATGGTTAGCAATAAATGTTTCATTAGACATCTCAACTTCCTTTTGAATTTGTCCGCTATCTCATCTAGACCAGGATTGAAGCGGAAAATGCAAGCTACCAAATGTACTTTGCAATTGGGAAACATCACAAATGTTGTGAGCATATTATTTCCAATTAATTTCACGAAAATATATGACCACTCCATATCTTCCGTAGGTCAATGTGTATATTGGTGCTTGATGCGATCAAAGTTCGGAATAATTCTTCTTTCAATATAATTATTATGATACCAAACAACTGCTGGCAATTGTCGCCATGACGACGGGAGTATTGAAACTTGGTCAGTACACAGGTTGAGAGAAATAAACCCACGCCACTGCAAGCAAACAAATACAAAGTCAAACATGATTTACAATTTACCCTATTTGTTCAATTGTTAATGAGAGGATGTTTACCAAAGAGTCATAAATTTATCTTGTTATCTTCCGAATCGCTCATCTGGTCCAGCGCCTTAACAAACTTGGAGTGGACTAAAAGCAATATCTCACATGAAAGATTAATCTTATTTGACTGATATTCTTCTTTTTTTTTTCCTTTCGTTCTCTTGCCCTCGTATTATCATTTCTCGTCTCTGCACCTTGTTTTGCAGAATTTCTGCTCGTCTTGTCAATGTATTTCACTTTATTTTCGCTCTTTCATTTCACTGTCCCCAATCTAGGATATCACTGGTTTTGGAATACTAACCTACGTGCTTAAAGGGTCTTAAATCTGTTAAGTCGTTGACAATTCTTGAGTATTATTACCTGGACATCATAAAACTCTTGTTTACCACAGCGCGTCAGCGCGTCCGTCACGGGTCTATAGTTCTTATTACGAAGCATGAACCAGGGAGGTGATCTCACCTCCCTGCATGAACCAAGAAGAGGTACGGCCTGAACGAAAACTGGGGGGGGGGGGGGGGGGGAGTCGGAGGAACCTCTCCGGAAACCCGGACGTTGTCGTCTTTCCATTCATTCTCTGTGACTTTCTGAACGCAGCATGTGTGACAGAGACAAGAGCTTTATGGTGTGCTGACGTCAGCTCCCAAGCAACTGGTCAATGCATTGAATCACTTCCCTCCTTTATTCGCTATGAATTATCGAGATACGACATACAGTGTCGAAATTCTTATCCTGTGACACATAGCATATCTTACTGTACAAGGTGTAAGAAAAGAGATATAGGAATTTTAAGGAAGACATGGTAAAAAAACTGTCCGATCACTGTTTTGTATTCAGTCTCTATTCCAAACCCCAACGGACTGACAATCGTTAACGCCTGAAACATGCTATTTCACCGCCGTATGTGTCGTACTCTTGTACACGCCTCTTTGGTATTTCTACGGGGATCTTGAGAGCCAGTGTTCTGCTTTATACTGTTCTAGTGCTGTAAATGAAGGCATGGACTCTCGGAAAGAAATACACTAGCTAAAACGAATGATGACCCTCAAGCATAGACAAAAGTTATCTTGTCTTGTGGAGCGTTTTGTAACGAATATAAACAGGGAAAACAGCGCGTTCACTCCATTCATGTCTGCATGCGTTCGAATGCTGCGATTTCCTCGCCGCTGGCTGAAATCTGGTCACAATGTGTCGCCATGTTTGCCTAAAATGTCGGCAGGTGGGCGCAAACACCTGCTAATCAAACTTTCATGAATGTGCAATTATCGTCTGGGTGTGGTTGCCATGGCGACGGTCTACGGCATAAGAGTCGTAGCCATACCAGACAAGCCTGCCTTATTTTGTAGTCACCGTACACAACGCCGAAGGGGGGTTTTAACATTGGATGATGAAACATACATGACGACTGGTCACGTTTGTTAAGACTACTGGGAAACAAGTGACGAGGTCCTGAGGACTTTTCTGTCGCTGCTATAACTTATTATTTCTCACTGATATTTAGACCAGAAAAAAAAAAGAACATTTCCTGCGAAGATTTCCATGTTGATTCCATCAAAGATAGCGGCATTGTACTGATCGATATTGTTCCTTGTAGTCTAACTCTAAAACTTATGAACGGTGAAGATAATAACTCTTTTTGGAAGAGATCAAAAGATCATCCGATGATCCTTACCTAAGCTGTGTGTTGGCACGATCAATCATCTTCTTCAGGTGAGCCTGGCATTTCTGGATTGTGTTCACTTCCTGTGAATGCAAAAAAAAAGTCATTACGAAATGCAACATATTTAGTAAGAGAAAAGAAAACTAGAAACGGGCTGAAAATTACATGATTGAGAGATTTCAAAATAAGGAGACTACAACTTAGTCCAACCTGAATAAGACAGAAAGAAAATGGCTAAGATTTTATACACGAAAACGTCAGGTTGTTTGCCTTTTGCAAATGATAATTAGATGATTGATAATGTTTCTTACATGTAAAGAAATGCAATTCCCATGAAACCTGTTTCGAATGTATTTCTCCTCTTTTCTCGTTCATCTGAAATCGGGTTTCTCTTTAAAATACAAATATACCTTTTACATTCTATATTAGACTAAAACAGAGCTATACCCCCCCCCCCCCCCAAAAAAAAAAACAACAAACAAACAAACAAACAAACAAACACCAATAACCTCAAATAACATTTTCTTCAAATCGTAACTGAGATTATATACAGACATGCATGAATGATACATTCTTATTAAGATGAGGCATTTCTATATGGGATGTGTTTGTTGAGTCTACTCTTGCACTTTGTAATACCAAAGTGCAAATTTACAAAGGCAATGATTAAATGTTGAAAAGATCATACATTATCAATCATTGTAAACACGTTGATGACTAGATGTGATTCATCTGTTCATTTGAATAAAACGAATTATTGATTATTTTCCTTCTAATATCAAAGCATGATATTAAGCAAAGAGAATGTTACTGTACTCTTGAAACCTTTCTCATTGGTTTTGGCGTTTTCGTTTACTTTGTTTTTCAAAACCTTGAAGAGGGATTTGTCGGGATATTAAACTGAATAGATCCATGAGTATGTCATATCAGCTGATTTTTTGTACCTTTGTCACATGTTACTACTTTAACCATTCTCTGAAGTCGTACACATATTTTTCTTCACCAAGATTTGACTTAGTCTGATCTCAAGTTTGAAATTCACCAATTTGAGATTTGTCCGTTCAGCGTGCATTGATGATGACATGATTTTGCTCCCTAAATCGTTTTTGATATCTGCGCTTTTGAAATCATAATTTAACCAGATGGTATACAAAATCAATTTACAATGAAACCCTACATCGTCTAAATTAGTTTTGATATGATGCGATAAGTACAGGTAACTTGGCTCGCGTTCATGTTAATCTACCGCGACCATCGCTCCACCCTGTTCATACGACACCGGCCCAACAGTGCTCCTCGAATTTTATGAATGAAACGCGACGTCACCCGCGGACTCGCCAATGAGAGTTGTCTTTCCGCCTTGCACATGTAAGCCGACTTGACAACAAAAACATTATCCCTATCGATTTTTGTGTTTGGGAGTGAGAGACAATTCACCCATGACACGCTGTCCATTGTTATTGATACCATGGATGCACAATAGCCACTCCCATTGGGGCATTGTCATCACCATGGCGACCGTCATGCGCATTTAGGTCAGCGCGAATCTTCAACTGGTAGCAGACGACACGGAGTGCAATAGTTATTTCATAAAGCCGTCCTATGTTTTCTTTTCTCTTTTATGAAATTTATTTTATTTGGGCGCTTTACAAAAATTGAACGGCATCTAATAAGAGAAAAACAAACATGAATTGAAACTATGTATGTTGATACCGTCAACAAAGAATGATCCAAAAAAAAATATCAAAGGAGCGAATGTACAATGTAGTCTTGAAATTATGTTTTTACAAAGTCCTTTGTTTCCATGGTACACTGAATCAAATAAAATCATAACAAGACATAATATGACAAAAGTGCTAAGTGATCTGTCTTCGCGATCTCTCTTTTTTCCACTCTACGGATAGGATAAGAATCCTCAACTGAGGTACACTAGCTAATTTTCTTTCGTTCTGTGGCATAAAAATAGTTTTTCAAGTGGGGCAGTGGAGTTAAAGCTGTTGACAGGATGGCGTTTAGAACGGCGGTAATGCCTGGAGTGTTTTTCGTGAGCTGAAAGGTACACCGGTCAACAAAGAAACCCATCTTGAGCGTCTCAAGTGGGATTCAGCGAGATGAGTTTTCCCTGCACTACCCAGGTTTCCTTTTCTGCCTTTTTCTACCAACAAGATTTGATAAACAGCACGTGCCTGTGTGGATAGTCGGAAATGTACAAGGGGAATGGAAAGGCAGTCAGTTCTTTCTTCTCTTCTCTTGTAGAATATGCCAAAATGAGATTCTCAATAAATTACTAAGCGTTGTCGTTGTTGTTGTTGTTGTTGTTATGGTTTATCCAATTGCGATGTTCACGATAGTCTTTAAGAGGTGATTTGACGGATCGTACTCTATGTGTACATGTATGTTAGGGTCTCATTGAGGGGCTTTAGATGTTGTTTCCGTTGCTGTTGTTGTTGTTGTTGTTGTTGTTGTTGTTGTTGTTGTTGTTGTTGTTGTTGTTGTTGTTGGTTGTATCCAAGAGAGAATAATCATATTTGTTATATTTTCCTCGTTACAAACTACATTGCAGACTACCGAGATAATAGTGAAGGTTAAGACAGGAAGCGCTAAAAGTACTGATTATGTAAAACACACTGATTTTGTAATACAGACAACAGTGAAGTTAGTACTGAAACAAATATCAAAATTGTCTGACTTCATCGCCCTTTTTTTTTTCAATAAGTTCAGACAATGTTCCATTGGTCATTAGCTTTAATGATAAACCAATTGATAAATCTTTGTGAGCCTGTCTAAAACTTCCATTATATGACTTGCCCTGACTTGAGTTTCGCGATTGATCTCTGTAATGCCGATGCGTTCACAAATAATTACCAAATTATCGACTTCAAATGTTTACATTGGCGTTCAAACTTCAAAGTAATGAACTTTTGTTCATAGGATATATCAATCAGTCAATTATATGTGACATTACATTCTTCCGTTATCTTCAGAATTTGTTTTTCTTTGTTTTTGTTTCATAGATTCAACAAACACATGAGTTGTGACAGCGGCAGGTTAACATACATTATACACATTGTAAACGTTAACGTGGTGATGCGTTCAGGAAACGTTAGAATGAAGGAAAATTACGAGTTTCGTAGAAAATTTGGCAAAGTTTTTACAGCGAAATTATTATTACCTTGATCAGTTCCTTCTCTACAGCGTCGTTGACGAGGTCGATTCCTTGTCGTTTCTCCCTACTGAAAAGGCATTCCTGAGCGATCTGCAGCGGACCTTCGGTGTTCTTCAGGGCGTTCTCTAACCTCCTCTTCCACTCCGTCACGTCGTTGATCTCCTTGCCCATCTCGTCGAGTTCATGGACGACTTCGGACTTCCAGAAGTTGATGTCGGCGAGGCGGTCGCCGAGGTTCTTGCTGGAATCCTGCTGGGTCTTCACCGTGCGGGCGTCGGTGTCGTGGCAGATTCGGATGTTCTCGTCGCGGAGTCGCTGGGCGGCTCCTCGGGTCATGTCAGAGGTGCGGTAGTTGCTGTTGTTGCTCTTGAACCAGTCGTGAGGGGTGTACTTAGAGAAGAGTGCCGTCCGGGCAGAGGGCATGAGAGGGGGGACCTTCATCATAGTGTCGTCGCGGTACAGGGTGCTGGGGTTGATTTCTGGCGCGCTTCGACTCATTGGCATCGACTTCTGGGCCCCGCGGTAGTAGGTGCTCGCCTTCCACGGTAGGTGGAGAGATTGGCTCACCGTGAAAGGTGGGGCGTAGCTCTTGTAAGAGGCCTGCATGGTACTCTCCAGTGGTGGCAGAAAGGTGTTGCCTGTGCCAATCTTGGGGGCTTGGAAGTAGCTGGAAGTCATGGTTTGTCCACTATATTCCTGCATGGTGCTGGTTTGTGGGGGTTTTGTAAGAACACGCTTCAACTCTGTGATGAAATAGGTACTTGACGGTAACGAGATCAGAAACTGTCCCTCGTGCGAGTGAAACAACTCCAATGAGAAGACAGCGAAGTAAAGTCAGTCAGGTAAACTTCAAACTGTTGTCACAGCAAAATGTTGTCAAAATGATTCGCAGTTAGGACTGGAATATCCACTCTAAAACTTGTCTAAACTGGGCAATACCCCGGCGAAAAGTGGCAGCACTACTCCGCGCGTGTACTCTCCCCGCACGACTGTGGCTTTTATGTTTATAGATACGACGGGGAGCTCGCCGCATGCGATAGTCACGCATGACGGGCCATGGCCTTTGACGGCGTTGCTAAGGACGCCATGTTGGAGCCGGATAGCGGTATCCCGCGCCCCCTACCAGAAGAGTAACAATAGCTTAGATACCGATGACTCGGTCACAAGGCGAGCGACAATACTCTGAATGAAATGTATCCCCCTGATATCAGCGAATCAAATCGACTAGACTTTGAGAGCGGAGCTAGTCTGTAGTTCAGACAGTGTTTGAGTGTACCCGAAAGCATGGCTTAGGGCAAATGACAAACATCACCGATAAAACTTTAGTACATGTACTTCAAGTGCCATCACGTGATGATCATTCAAGGTACATCACATTAATAGATTCTTAGTTTTAATGCAACTTTCTATGAATAATCTAGAGAGTAGACAAGACATTAGAACTTGATTGATGCACATTGTAATGGTTCACTAGATATTTTACACTTTGTTAAAGCGATAAAGAGAGAAAGTGGACCTTTTTTGTTCAAGAACAGTTTGTGGAAATGCCATATTCAGTAACCATATCTATCACTGTAGTGACCATATATTATATGGACCAGGTATGAAAGCATTACAGGTTGAAATATTTGGGATGATATCATAAATACATGAGTGAAACGTTCTTATCTTGTCTCTAAAATATTTATGCCATAAAAACACCTGAATGAATTACCAAAATCATTCCAATTTACCAAAATACTCGCGGTGGAATTTTTGCGGAAAAGACAAAGAAAGGTAGGTATCTGATTTCGCTTTTGTAGTCATTCTGCTTTGTCTTACAATCTAGAAATGTATAGGATCCCCTATGTGTGACAGAGCATTATCGACACTTTTGAAAAAGGAAACTCTAAGTTATCAAATCTACTTCCTTCATGACAATTCATTTCGTTAAGAATGTATCATTTTTAAAGCGCCATGAGCACTGAAAAGTGGACCTGTGCGCTATACAAGTAGCCACTATTATTATTATTATTATTATTATTATTATTATTCACATCAGAGATACCCCCTTCACACACACAAACACACACACACACACACACACACACACACACCAAACACCTGCACAGGCTAGTCTAACTACAATAGTCTAACTACGAGGTCTGAGGCGTAATGTGAGTTAAGTCGTTCTGCTTCAGGCTTCGAGAATCGATTTTGGTCGTCATATCGGACAATGGAGGAAGTCGTTCAAATGTGTTTTGTGTTGTCGGAACACCGCTGGCAAAGCGGATTCATTTTGTTAAGGGAGCATAATTATTTGCTCGATCAGCCAATCCCATTTTGTTGGCAGCAAATGGCCCTAAGAAGGTCGCAGTATGAACTCAATGAACTGTATCATCTTGGGGCAAAATAAAAATGTATAGTCTCTCCGAATCAATACTGCCGAGGAAAACATTACTTAGCACTCATTCTGCCTAAAAACTACCTAGCACTTTCCAACAATGGCAAGATCTGTGAATGCATGCGGTGTTTTACTGATTAATATGCTCGTGTGTATTATTAGACTGCATTTTGTTGCTGGGTACTACCACTGGTTTACATAAAACTTTAATCATATTATAAGAAAGGCAGTTGAGGGGAGAGAATTTCAAACGAATTTCTCATAACCTTGTGATGTAACAAGCACTCCGGAAGCACAGAATGGCATTTAGCGTGGGAATATGAAACAAGTTCTGTCAAATAACAATTGAAAAGCAAAGAAATGTCAAATTACATTAAAAATTTTATCATGGCTTGAGTGGTGAAAACCAGAAAACTCATAGTTATTTCATATCAACATATTCAGTGAAAATCATTACCTCTGTATGAATGAAACACGATTATCCTATCACATAGAACACCGACCGACTCATCGTGATTATGGAGCTTCTTGTTCACATAAGCCATCGTTTGAAAGAGTCGATTTGTTTCATAGAGACCCTACAATGGTTGCAAACTGAAAATATATCGTTATCCTATAATTTCATTGTGGAAAATGGCCGAGAAATAACCCATAACCCATTGTAATGGGGGAGAGGGGAGGCGGTGGTCAGCCCCCCCCCCCCCCCCCTCCTATGTAGCTTACTACAACATGATTACGACAAACCGCAAACGTCGGTCTACAAGCAGACATACATATACACATAGACACCCACGTATACATTAATGAAACGCATGCGGTATGCCATTTACATAAATTATATTTCAATCACCAGTGCTTTCCGCTGACAAAGAGATGTTCTCCTATAACCTCACTGGTATCGAAGGTACTTGTATACGACTATCTTATATCAATTCATCTAGTTCAAAGGGATCGTATAGTTTTGGTTGAGACCTAATTTCAGGTTTCTAACATTTTTTGCTGAGATAAATGAGAAACCTTTTATAAAATATAAAAGAGCATGTAATTCCACGAGGAATTCAACGTTTATTTGATGAAAATTGGTTTTGAAATGGCTGAGATATCTAAAACAGAGCAATTCTAATAAAGTGTGGGACCCACATTTTATTACGATCGCTTTGTTTTACTTTGTTTTTGGATGTTTCAGTCATGCCAGACCCGATTTTCATCAAATAAACTTCGAATTCCTCTTAAAATGGTATGCTCTGAACTATTTCATATGTGTTTTCTTGGTATCTCATTTCCACCAATACTGTACTATCCCTTTAAGCCGTAGATGGAGTTCATTTTAGTGTATAGTGCCGTGCCAGTGAATTCTAATCCTGTTACGTCTATCCAGTGACAGGCATATAAATCACCGTGAACTTGTCACCATTTTTTTTTAAAGTGGCAACTCTCATTTCTAATTCACTCTAGTGCCTGTCGTAAGTTGAAGGATCTTAGCAAAAGTCTCTGCAGTCGTATCATCTGACAACCCTTAAACGTTGACATCCAGTCAGCAGTTAACCAGATCAATCCAGAAAATTTGTTCTAAAAGTAAGACTTTTTATAGCTCTTACTTTATTCCACTGCTGTTAACGATCTGACAATTTGAAAGTCATCGTTTTGTTTGCTTTCATTTGTTTGTTTTTTCTCTTTTTGTTTTGTTTTATGAACATTTGGTGATACCTCGTAAAAAGTTGATATTAATGAAGCACTTTGAGTCTGTACAGAAAAGGCGCTATATAAATAATTGTTATTATTCTCCCATTGAGCATGAAGTCTTACGTCCATAAGAACTTTATATAAAACATTGGCCCATGGTTTGTCTGTTTTTTATGAAATAAAATGCATTATTTGTTGTTGTTATTATTATATATTAAACGGCTATTTTATCAATTTCAAGCTAAAAACAAACATTAATGAACATTAATGTTTGATAATTTTTTTAATAAAAAAAAGACCTAACTATAGTCGCGTACCTTTCATTCATTTTCAGCGATGTTGACAAGAGCATCGTTTACATAGATCCATTTCCAGCATATTTCATCCCCTCGCCTACGTGAGCATCGCGCGCCGATCGTATAACCAAAAAATGATGCGCCCTGGCGTCATAATGGGAACCCAGCCACATGTCACGCAGCACCAATTACCTAATGAAACTGTCGATCCGCCAGATGCGTCTCGCCGCTTCGTTGTTGCCATGGCAACTGCGTTGGAAGAGATTTATATTCTATTTTCATTGGTAAACGTTTGTGTGTTTTAAGAGATATAAATGTTTATTACTTCTTTATCGAGGTAAATGATCCCATAAACATAAGAATATAGTCTTACCAGACGTTTATATTACGCTCGCATGCAAATAACACCGAAGGATACTCACAATATGCCTCATCAGAAGTATAACGGACGTGAGACAGGGTAATACTAATGAAAAAAAAAAAAGAAGTTTTAAAACCATGCCGTCATGGACAGTCTGTCGGTTTTGAAGATCCAGATTTGCCGATGGTCCATCCGCAAGCTTTAGTTTGGGGGGGGGGGTAAATTTTCCCAGCCACGATTACTCTTTTGAGAAACAGATACAATTAGAATATTGTTGTTGAAGTGTCCGTCAAGTTTGCTATAAATGCTTACACTTTGATCATTAATTAATATAACATCATTGGTTAGGTCATGTCGCGCAGGTGTTGTTTTACAATTAAGGCATTAGCGTTTGCTGTTTGTGTTGAAAGACATAATAACGCTATCTATTACTAGTATGTGTGAATATGTATCTATCAAAGTTCTTGATTATGTGTACGAGTATTTGCATTGTGTTCACATGTGAGTATCCATGTCAACAACTTATTTTCGGGTTTGACTGCTTTTCTGTTCGTTTTAGGATCTGAAATATGCAAAACCCCCGAAGTCATTGAACAAAATCAATCAGGATGCACCAGCTCCGGAGATTGCGTTGCCTAGTGATAGAAATTGCATAATGAATAATAAATCAACCACCCTTCTATAGCTGGATGTTTTCCGCTTTTCATTAGGACACAGTATTGTGCGTGTGATGACCTTGGCAATGGCACAGTGCCGTTGCTAACTCTGAAATTAATTGCTCACAAGATCTCCACGTAGCCTACAGTCAAGACGATAAGTATAATGTTCGTTTCATTCACGGGCAGAGGAGGTTGGTTTAGAAAACCGGAGAATACACAATTGCTGAAATACACGACATAATGTGTTGTGTTTTGATCAGAAAAGATGAATTTTATGGCTAAAAATAATGTCTCGCCATATATGCTCAAAACCACTAAAACTTTGTGCGACACAAATGTCTTTTCTTAAACCTAATTGGTGTTGTCTTGCAATATGTATCGACACAATCCGTATACCCTCTACCCAAACTAATGTATCTCAATGTTAAGCTATACATATACACTATTTTTGCACAATCATAATGAACATTTTGGAACTGGTAATAGAATATATATATTGCTGTAAATCCGTATGATATGATATTGCTATAATTATTAGATCCTTATAATGTAGGACCCTGCAATATAATTTGGGTTAAAATTATCACGGAAAGCAGGAAAGGGCAAGACGCTAAAAATTACGTGTTCATTATTGTCATACTAACCTCCTTACGATGTGTAATATGAATGTGTCCAAGTGCTCTGGCTGTAAGTGATCTGAATATTTTAATATTTGAAGGGTTTCCGGGTTTCCCGAAGGGTCAAGGACCCACTGGTACTGCAAGAGGCAGGCGCATAAAAGGCGTCAACTGTCGACCAGCTCCGAGGCAGTAAGGGAGCATAGACTGTCGACCGGACTTCATTCCTGGATGCTGAGGAGACACCGCTAAGACGTCCGTCGGGAGAGCGACCACGCGAACGGCAATCGCGAAGAGTTGCTACGACAGACCACGCGACAGTCCATCCCAGCACCATCGTAACGGGGCCCCGTCGTCGACCGACATCGTCATCGACTGACATTGTCACCGTCGTACGTCATCGTCATACGTCGTCTTCATAAGCCATCGTCAAACAACTTACATCCGTGACAGCGAGTTGCATAATCGAGGTGAAATAAGTCCAATTTAAGTTAAACATAATAAAGTCCTAAGAGCCAGAAAGCCACTGAATAGAAAGAATTTTATGTTCGTTTTTTCCTTTTTATAATTTGCTGTAAAACCAATAGTCAGTTATAGACAATTAAAATATTTGAGTTAACTGAATGCACATTGTTTCCTCCGTTTCATCTTGTATGAGTTACAGCCTGCCAACAGTTCTCAGAGGTTATGAACATTTCTTTGTTCCGTTTATTTCCATATAAAAGGATGGAAATCGGGCAAATTCTGTGACAATTTTAATTTTTGACCCAATGTTTATAATAGGTTGAGGCCATTGGATTAATTGTGTATCGGATTGATATTCGGGAGGATTTGATGTCGGGCATGAGTTTTTCTGAGATGGGCTATCATTATAACATATAATTATGAAGTATAGTTGAGATGTGTGTAGGGTTTGCATTTAGTCGAGTTCATTGTTCTATGTGATGGGAGTGTTATGCCGTCGGGTGGGCTCTGGCTTGAGGCTTGGAAAGGGCTTTTTTTTTTGTCCATCTAGTCTGAATACATTTTGTTATTTTGAGTTATGTGAGGGAAACCAGTGTCTTTTAAGACTTATCGGGACAGATTGCCGTCACTTGCAATCACTTCTTCATTTGTAATTTATTCGGCTAAGGAAGAATCAAAATGGGAATGTCAAAATTCATTGTTTTGACATAATTTTATATTAATCCGTGGCCCTATGTTTAGGTTGAGGCCACTGGATTAATTGTGTATCGGATTGATATTCGGGAGGGTTTGTTGTCGGGCATGAGTTTTTGTGAGACGGGTTAGCATTATAACATATATATATATTTTTAATGTATATGAATATAAATTAAAGGTTTATAATAATGGTGTGTCCCCATCCGGTTCTGGGCTTTTCCAGGGTTTTTCCGGTTCCCCGGGGCTGAGTCGTCTCATGTGATATTAATAATTTATGTAATTTACTGTGATTGTTATGTTAATGTGCGCGGAATGAATGACCGTGTCTCATTGTGAATAATTTATGTATGCGGAATCGCCCCACTTTATTATATTGGACTCACTGGAATACAAAATAATGCAAATGTTTGTTAAATTTCAATAGGTATGTTAAATGCCGTCAAGAGAAAAGTGTATCATGTATGTACTACACTTGGCCGAGTTTTCTTCTTCTTCTTCTTCGTCTTCTTCTTCATGCTATTTTACTTTTCTCCTTTTTTCTTTCTATGTCTCCATTTTCTCTACTCCTAATCTTTCTGGTCTCATTTCTTATCCTTTTGCCTGCTTATACAATATTTTTCACACTTTGAATATGTGTAGGATTATGTCAAAGTTATGTGTATTTATGTACGTAAATCTTCTGTAACATTGTGTGATATTTATGTATATGCCCTGCTTATTCTGTTCATCCAGTTATGTCCTGGGCTTTTATGTTTTGTATTTATGTATTCCTTTGTTCGATTTGTATATCAATAAAGTGATGAAATATATATATTGTTATACCAACCTCCTTGGTTCATACTAAGCCACTAATGGTAATGAACAGACAATGCCATAATGTAGAAGGTGCATATAGGCCTATCGATTGTGTTTGTGCGGACATGACGATAATGTTGGATTCGTTACCACAGGTATTGTGGCCTCATTGAGTGGTTACGCCATGCAGCGTTCTGCATGCTGTGTGCGTTGCTATGAGAGACCGCAGCGCAGGTGGGCGTGGTAATGGTACTAGCGAAGATTGCTCTTACCAACATCGTATTTGTTTTACGTCGCCAGTGAAGAAGAACTTGTTACTAGTAAATTCCGACATGGGAAGATAGCCACTAGACTGAGGGCTTGTAGTCCCCACCAACTGACGGACAAAGAGGATATACCAGTGCCTTTCCTAAAGAATATTTATACCACTATATATACCACTGGACTTGCACTTACAGGACCGTAAAGCCCATGTTTTCCACAGGGAGCAGTGATTAACAAAATGCTCGAGTTATCACATTTGATGCATGATATATGTATATTCCAGTTGTGTATCACAAAATTCTTACAATATAAAAATTACGCCATAAAGCCACGAATTTAAGGAGGTGTCACTAATTTTCTCAATAAACCATAGGTTTATTCTAGAAACGATTTTAATGAAATATTGTTCACACTTTGTATATTCAACAATACCTAACATTAGCAACTGATCAACATTTTTATATTGGTTTGTTTAATCCCTGACTCATATTTTAGAACGATTTAGAAGCACTAAAACTGTGGGGTTTTTTTTTTTTTCGTTTGCAAATGGTAAATAATGGCTCTAAGCTGATGGAGAATCTACTGTCATATCCACGGAGATACGACCGCTCTGTGAGAGCCCTTATACATTCCTTATCCAATGCTTCAGAAGCATTTTATACGGTCGAATATACGGATTTCATCTCACTGTCGAACTCATAATTATCACAAAATGTCTATGGTGTTTGTTGTTGTTTGCTTTTTTGTGCACGTACATGGCTGTTTGATTATATTTCTATTGTTGGTGTTTGAAAGTAGTTTTGTACATATTGGTAATTTAGTATTCGGTTGTGTGTAAAATATAATCTAATCAGGTACGTATCTAGTGCCAATAGCATCCATGATATACCTCATATCAACAGACAGCGTCTGCTATTGGATGAAACTATTAGTCCGGTGTAAGATTCACGGAATACATTATAGAACCTTCAATTCAATGGAGCTTAATGAAAAGCGACTGGAACACGGGTATAATGGCACACGCCAGCGACTTTTTATAGACCTTGAGCTGGATATGAAATGAAGATTGTTACGAGAGAAAAAAAAAAGAGAAAAAAATGATTGTCCGCATCAGTGACGCCCCATCTCTCTATCTATCTCCTCCTCCCTCTCCCTTTCCTCCCCATCCCCCCCCCCCCCTCTCTCTCTCTCTCTCTAGTTCATACTTACTAATGCGTCTTGAATCAATTACAGGGTGTCGTAATAACAATGTTGTGTTGTCATGGGGGATAAACCTGATATTTTTATAACCGAGACTATGCTCATTCTTCTGAAAAACCATGAGTTGAACACACTTTTGCTACAAAAAGTTATAATATATTCTTTCGCTAGTCATTTGGTTTGAGAGTTCATATGTCCATATGTTTTATTGCTAATGATATCAATGATTGACTACATCACGTATCTGTTGCCCGTTGTCAACACTGTGCTCGTCAAAACAGTTAGTCTTCGGATTTACAAGGGATAAGAACTAAATAATGGGGATCTAAAGATCACAGCCAGATTTGAGGATTCCTAAGTGGTATCACACACACACACACACACAAATAAAATAGTAAGGGCAGATGAAGAAAGAGGAGAAAAGAAAGCAGAAGCCGTCTGTCAACCGATTATGCACAATAAGTATTGTTATACAGTTCCACATAGATCTCGCCTCCACACTGGCATACTGAATACCCACAGACCAAACAATAGAGGGCTCACGTCATGTCACTCATTCTGAGTGCGCGATCATCTACCGAGGATTTCCTTTAACACTCGCATTTAACTTGCTAAGCCTGTCTTTGCGTGGTGCTCATTGAGCTGTCGAATGTTCAGTTTGAGGGATAATGCGACGAAAGCTCATTATTTCGTCAAACTATGTAGTCTTAGTTAATTCAGTTAAACACGGCTACTTTGGAGAGTTAGCACGGTGTTAACGGAATATTAATTCGTATTGCCGAATGCTACGATCGATAGATACTAAGTATAGATAGATAGATAGATAGATAGATAGATAGATAGATAGATAGATAGATAGATAGATAGACAGACAGACAGATAGATAGATAGATATAAAGAGATAGAGATAATGATCGATGGATAGATATAAATAGATACATAGTACATACTCTCTAAAAAAAAAAATCGAGTGAAAATTTTCACTCTTGAAGGAGTGAATAACAGAAAAGAATGAGTTTTGAGTGAAGTTTTTTAGAGAGTACATACATACATGCATTCATAGGTAGGTGAGTGTATATACAGAGAAAGAGAGAGAGAGAAGCAGGTAGATAGGTAGATTCATACATATAGATAGATAGGAAGGTAGGTATAATAGATAAATACGATGTATGATAGATAGAGGGAGGGAGGTGGGAGGGAAAAAGAAGAGAAAGGAAGAGATTTCGACAGAGCACACTAGGGAAACGAGAAGCTATTATGATTTGGTTTATTTCTCTTCCCACCTCCCTGCTCTGAAGAAAATATAAACACAACATTTTTTTTTCAGATAAGAGGCATATAACACGTGATTATGTTGAATTTAAGTGTCTTAGAGCGCCTTGTTAAAATCAACTGAACCCCCCCCCCCCCCCGAAAAACAAACAATGTAACACTGTGAGACACTGTGCTGCCGCTCATCAAAAGCATGGTTTACGTACCGCGGTGCAATCTCCAAATCTCTACATGCACCGTTTGCGGAATTAGCTACACTTCATGTACTAAATCTCAGATGATACAAGGTGAGGTATAATTATTATAGCATATGGGCATCCATTTACCTTTTGTTTTCTTAGAATTTATCTCCCTTATCCCTTTCTTTTCTCACCCTCTGTATTCAGAATCTCAAATTCTTGAGTGTCCCCCCCCCCCCATTACGCCGTAGTACATTGTACAGCGCGAGTTTATTAGTGTCAACGATGATGGCGCTGTTTGCCACAAACATAAAGTCAGGATTGCTCGTGGAGTACCAGTACTCGTTCTAACTACTCTGTCAAAATACTCTGTATCTTATTGACGATTTAGTGACACTGACAATAATGCTGATTATCGATTTAATATTCACCTATTGTTCGTTTAATCATATGAATAGATTCATCATTAAAAAAAAAAAAAAAAAAAGTGATTCCACCTCTGTTCCACTCTAGTCAACACGTGACTACTTGTCTTGTAGTTTAGTTTGTCATTGTCTCTTTGGTATATTCACACAAGTGTAATTTCTTGGTTAAACATCGAGACAAACAACTGTCTTTATCCTCAAGAAAGAAAACTTAAAATAATTGATAAACATTGTTCTTGAATTAATATGAATGAAGATTATATTGATAGGAAAATAGATTGAGATATGGTACAGTGTTGACAACTGCAACAGATTTGTGCAGATGTGTTAATTATGGCCATTTAAAGTATTATATTCACCCCCTTGTTTGCTTGCGAGTAAATCTTTGAGAAAAGTTTCCTAGTTGTTGTCTCAGGAAAGGGCTGAATGTTTATTGTGACGACCCCTGCAACGCTGAACATGTCATGAAAGTGAAAAAAATGCAATAATTTACTGTATTTAACTTCTTAATGATTTATTGATTTTGTTTGAACACTAAGATCTTCCCAAGACAACCAAAATTGGTATCATTGTATTTTCGTTTGTATGATTGTATTTTTGAAAAAAAAAAAAGAAAGTTGCAGAAAGCAGGCCTCAGTCCACTGGGATTAGTTTTTAATGGATCATAGCCCATTAGGCGAGGCAAAATAAGGCCGCTTCCACTCATCTTACAGACGTTTGAATATGACAGATTTTTATTGCGAAGCAGCAGCGCTGTTTGGGATATAAATCTTTTGCGACAAAGACCTTCATGCCTCTGCATTCAGTCTCAACTGGTGGCTCTCAATTTCTCGAGATATTTTGTTTTTCCTCTTCATTCTCTCCTCGGCAACGTAGGTGACCCGATGTGGATTCTTCGAGGAGAACGAGATGAATCCTTGTTTGTCGTGGGAGATGTGGTTGTCCTACATAGCACCTCTCAATCTGTGTCATCCCGAGTCCTCATCAAGAGCCCTGATAAAAAAGCGAAAATCCTTGGCTACCTCCAAACAGTCCCCCTTCGAGCCCTGTATGCTCATTAATTTTAAAAACCACAAGTTTTTTTCCTGCGAGGCCTACTGGAATCCATCTTTGTCGCTGAATCGCTGTTAGTGACGTGACATAATGTCACTCAAAAACTTGACCTCATAGGCCAATTCCTCGATTTTAACATCGTGTTCTCCCACATCTGATTTTCATTTTGCATCTTGGAATCACTGGGATCAAATTGACCCAAAGTTGGAGAGCTCAAGTTTTGCCAGCCTGCTGGCCTGATTTTGGTATTGTCAAAGTTTAATCTAGCTTTGTTAAAGGCCTTCATGTCTATCTACTTTTCACGCATATTAGCATCTCGTTATTCATTGCTCTAGTAGTTCATTGATTGCTTTCTTAGCTACAGACAACGAGAAACGCAGACAAAACAAGAATCAACATCACAAGCAGATATTTGGTAAGATCACTAGCGCCCACATTGTCGGGATCCACGCGGCAGATTTTGTCCCACGAGCATCCGTTGGAAGACTCGGTCAGATGGGTGACCACCGTGTTGTAGGGGCAGAATAAATCCTGGCATGCTCCGACCTGGATAGGGAGCTCATTGTGCTGGACAAGAACGCGGTGGTCGTTGTTGGGACACCGGAAGAAGTGAAAGGCAAGATGGCCGCCCATCGGCGAGATTCGGCCGCTGGCCCAGATGCGGTTGATGCTCACGTTGTAGTTGTCGGCCATGAGCTTGGGCGAGTCCTTGTAGAGGCCGAGGATGGTCAGGAATGGCTGGAGAGTAGAGGAGTGGGCAAACTTGAAAGCACCCTTGGGAGTCCTGGGGATGAAAATGAAAACAATGGCATTGACAAAACCTTTTGATAATGGTCAAGTTAAGAGTTGATAGTCCCACTAGTAAGCCAGTCACCACTGCTAGCCCCTCCTGCCTTTATTTCAGTACCCTATCAATGTCAGGAATCCATTTCAAACCTTGGTCATCTATTCCAGGGATGTTCGCATAGGGTAAGATTCGAACCCAGGATCTCTAGATGAAAAGTCCAAGACTTTAACTAACATCCCATATCTAGTTTGGATCAAGAAAGGCACTGCGATCAAAGCGATTTTGTCCAGGGGTGTTTGCACTGGGTAAGATTCGAACCCATACCTCTTGCTGAAGAGGCCAAGGCCGTAACTTCTACCCCATACCTATAGTTTGGCCAAGAAGGGCACTGCAATCAGAGCGATTTTATCCAGGGGTGTTTGCACGATTGCAAGATTCGAACCTAGGAGCTCCTGTTGAAGAGTCCAAGGCTTTAACTACTATCACACACCTTGACTGAATTTAACAAAACGCCCTGCTAGGTTGGTGTCAACTGATCGACGAAGGTCAAGTTTCAACAGTTTCTACTTCGACTCGCAATCAAACTATCTGACAATGCATCAGAGCCATGATATTCATTTACCCTCTATTTAGTACCCTCTCCAAGTAGCTGACGACATCATCGACCAGGGGACAGGCTATCTCGTAATTAATCTCGTGACCGTAGCCTTCCGTCCAGTACTGGTCGAGGTCGAGGTAATATTCAATTACGCGCTTCTCGTCATCAGTGAACAGATTGCACCAGAGTGAGCTGCCGTTGTAGGCTGTCTCGTAACCGCACATGTGGTTCAAAACCTCCAGTTCATCTGCGAGGAACATGGAAAGAGAGAAACACAGACGGGGTTGGGAGGGGAAATAATCATCTTCGTTTATTTAAGGTGTATATCTATCAATGTGCATTGGTAATCGACATGTCATCAGAGGTAATACCCTACCTTTGCCAAGGGTCCCAAAAGTAATGAACGACCGATTCTCTGATATTCGGCGTGACATTATTTCATCATCATCTTCTTTCATCAGTTCATTTGATAGATAGATAGATTCCCTGAGACACTCCTGTGCAGAGATGCCTAGGGCTTAAAGGGGAATGGACCCTACGTAATTCATAATTTGTTTGGATTGATTCAATGCAGAAACGTTAGTAGAAAACAGTAGTGAAGAGTGATGAAATTTGGACAATCCGTTCGAAATTTAGAAATATTTGAATTTGTTGGTACCGCCTACGATGGATATGAAGACTATTATGAACAAATCGTTATGCCACAGGATAGGAAAGCAATATAAGGAAAACATGGAGAGAACTTAACATATCTTTTTTTTTTCCCAGCATAATGAAGGAGCACTTGGCGTTTATAGAAGGGAGAATAACACAACCTTTAACGAGTAGACGGAATGTGTATTTTTTCGTAAAAACATCAAATTTTGGAAAATTTTTACAATAATGGAATATGTCCCTTCGTTTGTATTCAGTGACCACTTACAGAAATGTAGATCATTTGTTAATAATGATTCCCTATACATGCTATACATCTTACACTAACTTGAGGTACCTCGTATTTCGCCAGGATGGACATGTTGCTCATGAAAAACAAAAGAAAAGAAACGAATACCACCTATAAGCTTTGTTATTAGAATTTAAGCGGTGTATCCCACTTTTCATCCTTCCATGCTGAAAATCCATGCATTAGCATACTAATCTCAAATTTCATTTTTTGCCATTTTTTTTCCCTGAAACTGAAAAAGAAGTTCTATCTGCGAGGCTATTACCTGGTTTGGGGGCCATGATGACCTGTTACCATGACAACACACTTTCCAGTACTCTTGAAACACACGTCTTGCACAACTATACATTGGGCTTACTACAATGTACTATGCATGCTGTGTGTGGCAAATTTCGTTTGACTCACTTTAAAACTGGAGAAGTAGTTCGATCTGCAAACCCTTTTACCTGCTTTGGGGCATAATACCCTGTTACTATATGGCAAAGTAGGCCTACGTCCTGTACTCTTGAAATATGCATACTGCACAATTTCATATCAAATGTCTCATGTGTGCTAATTTTCTTGTAAATCAGTGAAATAGTGGAGCAGTTCGATCTGCAAGCCTTTTACCTGATTTTGAGGGACATATGCTGTTACCTTGGCGACACAATATCCGCCACTCTTGAAAAAAATGTCTTGTAAAATCAAGGGAAACCTTTACACATTTCTTAGTTGCATTATAATACCATTATTCCTTTAAAAATCCATCTCAATGAAATTATCAAAGGATACCGAGGTCTCCCTGATGAACAAACCTCTCTCGATATGTATTAATCTTAACAATATATATATATATATATATATATATATATATATATATATATATATATATATATATATTAAGGTATAAGCATTCTATAATCCGTGGAAAACCCTTGGGCTTGTTCGAAAGATATGTATTAATCTTAACAATATATATATATATATATATATATATATATATATATATATATATATATATTAAGGTATAAGCATTCTATAATCCGTGGAAAACCCTTGGGCTTGTTCGAAAGCTATCTTTCAAATAGCAACAATTTGTTGCTAGTAATGGACATGAATCTAGTCCTCGAAGGACATATCATGTGGTGTTCCATTTGGTTCCTTAACTATGCTTAATCAGTCCACTTCTTTTTGTACTATATCAATAATTTCCCTAACTCTTTCGACCTTCCTTCTTTCATCCTCTTTGCAGATGACTCGAACACAGTAATGTATCTTTTTAATTATAGTGATCCAAAATTCTTGTAAAGAGTGGTAAACTGAATCGAAATTCGTCAAAGATTGGATACAGGCAAATAAGTGATCTATGTAAATTATACTTTCAAGAAAAGCTGGAAAATTTCACAAGCTTAAGACGTTTTTCCACTCACATACTGCAAAATATTACCACTGATTAACTAGTATTGAATAACTCAAACATGGCATGTGATGGTATCTATATATATATATATATATATATATATATATATATATACATGCATATATATATACATATATATATATATACTGAAAGAAATTAGACTGAGGCGGACGTTGCTCCGCCTCAGTCTAATTTCTTTCAGCGATTATGTTACCCACAATGAGGCACCGCGCACGTTTGGGAAGGGAACTATCTCTCGCACTATACATACATACACACACATATATATATATATATATATATATATATATATATATATATATATATATATATATATAATCTGATAATATGTATATATTTCTTTATTTATTTGATATATATACACACATTTGAGTCTCTATACTGTATAATATCCGACGTGTACCTTTAATGAAGTGCAGCTCTCGCAGAAAAGATGAACTCTGTTTGCACGAAATCCTCGCCTGTCATGCTACCATGATCATTTTGAATTCTGTCATTATGTTTATGCTTTGATCGTTTCGTCATTGTCATGATGAGTTATTGACTGATTTATGTTTCCACAATGGCTTCAGGTCACTGGACTGTAAAACGTCTGTGAAAGAAATTTAGTGCAAGAAGGTATACAAAGCTTGTGCATGCAGTCAAGGAAGGTACAAGCCCGTTGTATTTTGTTGGAGACATAATTATCTTACTGAAGTTGTAAAGAATGAGACAGTCTTGAGGGGGACGAGGCATTGAGGTTATAAAGCAGGCGGTTTTCGTAAAATATTGGGAAGGTGCAGTTATTTGAGTTGCGGAAATGATTAGCTCCCTATAACCTCCATCTTTTGATGTGAAACTATCCGGAACTGATCATTATAAATTGCAAGTGTAATTACAAATTTTATGGACTGTCTAAAAACTATATAGCTACTGTGGAGAACTTATTTCACCTGCATGATTCAGACACTTGTAAAAGCATGTGGAGAAGTGACTGTGTTAATGTTTGTCCCATGACGACTATAGCTTCAGCCTGGCGTGTGGTGATGTGCTAACATTGGTCTTCATTAATATTTGCTGACATTGATTTTCTATGATGGGGACATTTTCCTCTTGAGTGACCAGGGCCCCGTTGCTAGAAACTTTGCGTTTAAACGCAACTTGCAACTGATTGTCACTGGTCAATCAAAATCATTGTTGCATGCATGTCTTCTTAATAGGGCAGACCCTGAGCCAATCAGAATGGTTGTTTCAAAATTAGCAATTATTTGCAATTGATTGCAACTTTCTTGCAACGGGACCCAGGACATAATCGTTCAGCATAATGCATAATCAATTGCCACTAAATAATTCGATTTAAAAAGTGTCCGCTGGAGAGGGACATGATTGTGTGTAATATATTCAATGTTGTATTTTAACTGTTTGCTACTAATATATAAGAAGGGTAGTCTAGGAGAGATTATGCATGAGCTTGAGAATTCTGATTAATCACGACAGGGTGCAGGACCCCCCCCCCCCCCACCCAAAAAAAAAAAAGGTAATTAAACAACAGAGCATCTTCAACTAATCAACTCATGGAGTGAAATCCGATATCACTCCATCTGTATAATATGTCCTACGTCTGAATAAAGGTTCGTCGGACACCGCGGTTTCACTTTGCGTAAAATGGTGGTTTACTGGTGGCGTGTGTATACAGGTGCAAGATGCGCGAAAGGTACACCAGCATCAATTAAGGAAAATTGAAAGTTGTGATTCAATTACAAAACAGACTGATAATCGCGTGAACATCCGAAATCGATGTAAGAATGACTTTGTTCACAAAAGCGAATAGGTTCAAGTGTCAAAGACGACAACTTGTTGAACGAAGAAAAGGAGGAAGAAGAAGAGGGAGACGTACGACCTGCTTACCAATGGTCATGTTAAAGGGCGCGGATGACCCAGCCGGTGCTAGCTTGGCCGCCACGCTCTGATGAACAGCTATCATCTCCGCCCCACGCCCGAATTTCGTGTTCTCGATGACGGCCGTGTCGTTTTCGTCGACGGTCACGATGAACTTGTCGCAGTAATCGTAAAATTTCAGCACCCTGTCATCCCTGCTTTGCTCGATTTGGTCGATGACCAAGACTTCGACGTCGCCGGTGGTCATATTTCGACATGTCACTGTGTCCTGCAGTTTTCGTAAGAAAGCTAGCTAGCATGATCTTAAAGTGACACACCGAATTCTTATCATTATTGATAAGGGTATTCCATTAGTGTTCATCCTCATGCACTACCGCTGGCAAATTAAAAGCAAAGCATATGCTGTGTAATATAGGGTTCAAACCTCTGCGATATGTAATAATACAACGACTTTATTTTCGTAATAATGTGGCAATTATCACACTCTAGAGGAAGAAAAGAGTGGGAGAGCAAATACCATGTGCATGCTGGTATACATAAATGACAATCCATCTCCGTCAAAGCAAAACAACAATGGTGACCTGAAACGGGACTGCTCTGGCCGCCGGGAACATGGTGTAAACGTACCATTATGTTTTATACTTAATGCTAATGCAAATGCTTTATTCTTGTTTGCAAATGAGACCACACCCACCTTAGAAGGAGTTTTGCCAGTGACGTTGCACACAGCTCCGGCTTCCAGCAGCCCTTCGATGTAGCCAAACGCACTGTCGATGGTTCTCTGTTTGCATGTTGCCTGGAAAATGAAATTCCCGAGATCGTTCCCGCTAAAGAGTTCCGGGACCCTAGCTCTGATCCTTTCCCCGAGACCCCTCATCTCGTCAAACCCAGCAGGGTGAAGCTCGCCCTCCATCGAAATGGGGTAGAGGTTGTCCGGGATATCGAGAAGGTAGGCGAAGTTGTCGTTTACGCCCTCGGTCTTCATTCGAGTCAGGATGGAGTTGTAGTCTTCGATGTCGCCAACGCTCATGTATCGCGTACCGTGCCGATGAACGACATAGACGCCGGCCGGCTGGCACTGGTCCACTGCGGAGAGCTCCCCGACGTCCTGGGCGATGTCCCGCCAGTAACGCTCCCGACGGACGAATTCGTCTGACTGCGGCTCGAAGCTGGTTTCATAGCCCGTCTTTGTACTGTAGCGAGGCGTCGGACCGCTACCCTGGTCGCCGACAACAAATGTCAGTAGCAGAATGAGAATAAGAGTGCGAATCATGACGACAGTCCATGATCTATGATCTCGCGTGGTGCGATTTCATAGATACACAGGTGTACATTGTAAAGTGAAAGAACGCATATTACTGCATACAATTCTGATGTGCCCATTCAAAGAGGCTAAAGCGGCCAAAGAGAGGCACATTGCCTAGATTCGCCACGCTAAATACGTCATGTACGTGAGCTATAGCGTCAGCTCCTTTATGGGCGAATGTTAGGTCTTTTGACAACACGATTTGAAACGTAAACCGTGGGAGTAAAGAGAACGAAAGATGAAACTTTAAAATTCAACTGCTGTAGCAAATTAGGCGTAGTTCTCTCCTAAATCTTGATAACTTAACAGGTAGTCCAGAACAGATTGCAGATCTTCTGTTGTCAAATGGCTTGTTTCGGTGTATAAGTCTCTTAGTTATAGTCTTATCTTTACCGAACAGCTACCACTAGATAGCTGTACATGTACTTCTGAATCCAATATATTGTAATATATTTATGCACCAAGTTTGATGAAAATACATTCCCCTTTGTAGAGCTATGGGAGAAATAGAGAAATCTTAGAATTTGACCTTGACCTATGACCTTTTGGCGCCCACAAGTTGACAGGCGCAGTTTCGTACACTCATATACTCACACATCCCAAGTTTCATTTGGAAACCGCGATCGGTTCTTTTACATTATGTTTACGAACGGATGCACATCCTCAAAATAACATGCCTCCGGCGACGTTTCGTGGCGGAGGCATAAAAAGGATCCGTGTAACTACACTTTTAGAGCCATGATCATATTATTTTTGGCGACCTGTGCAACGAAGCCTTCAGAATCCTTTCAATGAGAATATGAATTGTAAAGGACCCTGACATTTATAATTTTTGGCTTATTACTTGAAAGCTTTGCTAGCCGATGGAATGATTAAAATGTCACAGAGTTTACATCAACACTCGCTCACTCACAGACCCACCAATAACATTGAGCACTCTTATAACCATGTGCTTTGATTTATTGATAGCTTTATTTAGAAAGGTAACACGTAGCATGTGGTCATGTTGTGTTAAGTTATGCGTCTAATAGCGACTGAATTGACAGAAAACAAACAAAGAAACAAACAAACTGACTGAGAGACACTGAAACCTGATTTGAGTACGGCGGAGAATTACCAAAATTTTGGCACCGATCGCGGGATTGCAAGACAGCCTTATGTAAGCCTACCAAATCTTACAATGGATCCCCACTTACTTGTTGTTAGCTAATGTCACGTTTCTCTTCATTTTCTGTTTCCTTCTCTCCCATCCTCTCACTAAGATTTAGAATCTCATGTTGTCTGATAGTTTTATGTTTTGTTTCGTTTTGTTTTGTTTTGTTTTGTTTTGTTTTGTTTTGTTTTGTTTTGTCTCGTTTTGTTTTTCTGATGGCGCTGTGTGCAACAGACAAGAAGTCAAGATTGCTCGCGTCGAGTACTAGTAATTTCAGGGTACTTCAGTCAGCTATTTTTCGAGATATGATTAGCGGATATGAAGTAGCCAGTTTTTATTGCCGTATAGCTATATGAGGAAATACCTTCGACAAAATCATGAAATTTCCACATGGACCAATTTGAATATCTAATACTATGAAGTTGTTGACAATACAGTGACTATGTGTGCCTAGCGTGTGGCGACTGCGAAATTTAGAACTGCCAATCTTTTTACCTCACAATATTATACATATCTACAAGATGTCGACAAGCAAATAGCAATATTGATCTATTTCTTCGCGAAGAATGTGTCAGTCGCACTTAGTATAAATTTTGATTTTATCAGCCAGTGGTACAAGAAAGCATGTTGTCTTGGTGATACATTTACCACCTTGGTTTCCCAAAAGAAGTACGGCTTATAAATTTCGACTCACTCGGCAGAGAGCATTATGCAGTGTTATGTAAGGTAATTGTTTTGGATTTGTGAATGTTGACCATGTTGACAAACTCCACCCCAAATCATTATAATAGTAAATTGTTTTTCAAAACTTAAATGTTATGTAGATCACGTCTTTGCAACGTATACCTTATAACATTTGTATCAGTGTAATATCATTGAAACATACTTCGTGTTCTTTCCGGAAGGGTCACTCACTCACTGACAATCGCATGTCATGCTATCACTCTCATTCTATCTCTTCTCTCTTTCTCCTTCTATCTGCCTTCTCTCCCTATGTATCTATATTGAAATTGCAAATGAAATCGAGATCTATATTTCATATTTCCTGCCTTCTCTTCTCTCTCTTCCTCTCCCTCCCTTTCTCCTCTCCGCTCTCTCTTTCTCTCTCTGTTAAAGATAGGCAATTGATGCTCAATTGTGTCTGTACATGATTTTTTGCTATCACTGATGCTATATCAACATTCAGTATTATTTTCATTACGCTTTCCACTCTCACGCAACATTTTCCTCTGGGAGGATTATGCACTCCTTAAGTCATAAGAATCTAATGTAAGTTAGCATGAATATTGACAACGGGAATGACGTTTCATCATTTTGTTTTATTAACCAAATTCTCTTTCTGGGGTATAAAACTCACAATACTCTAAAGCTTAACTAGTTTTCAAAGTGTAGCCTCGGTTAAAGTCAACAATTCTGGGGGGGGGGGGGGGGAGAGGCAAATTTAGAAATGAATCCAGAGAGAGGGCTCGCTCACAGAATTCTGCTGACTCATGAACTACCCTGACTGACCCTGTTGACCGATCCATGTTTCAAAAAAAGAAACAAACACACACATTCGGAACAAATGGACGAAAAACCAAGAGAATGACAATACTTAAAAACTGGGAGACGTACATTTCCTGTTTTGTAGTCCCCTCCCCTTTCTTTCTCTCTAAAAACACTTGCAAAAGCCATCCTACTTCTTTAAAAATTTGTTTTAACACAACTGATTTAGTATTCATAAGCATGTTTCATATTTCGAGGCAGCTACCCTCGTCAAGCTTTGCTAAGGATGGGAGTCTCTTTCATCTTTTTCTTTCTTTTGTTTTCCATTAACAAGATGCATTGCCATGATTCCAAATAAACTATTTTAGAATTAGACCAACAGATTTACGATGCGTAAATTCAGATAATAGGCCTTAATTGCTTCATAATGAGGGATGATCACATCATGTCATCTCATTGTCACATGCATATGTGCTGTTTTTCGATGAAATGCAGAAGAAAACAAGCAACCAAACCAATAAACATTGAAATGTTCCAGCCCAAAACAATTATTGCATGCCAAGCACGCAAAGTAGTAAATGGTGACCTCGTGACGAGATTGTATGTTTGCATGAATCTGTCACGTAGTTTAGCTCGTTACGCTTCATTTATTCAATTTAAAACCCAGAACACTACTTTACACCACCATCCCACTCCATATATCTGGTGCTATGATACTTTTAATGACATTTGTGAATTAGGGTTATGGCAATCAAAATTTGCAACCATGACATAGTTACCTGCGTTCATAAATACATGTTCTATTGTTAACCTTCCTCTTTTGTTGAAGAAGAAGATTAACAATAGAACATGTATTTATGTATTACTTACTGGCCTGATATTAGCATTCGTCTATGTTTAATACAGCTTTGTAAATGCCCTTCATATCTTTCTACTCTCCATGCATTATAATATCACATTATTCATCGTTATGACTGTTCATCGATTATTTCATTATTTTATCTATTTTCTTAACACGATACAGCAAGAAGCGCTGACGCGACAAGTATCAACATCACAAACAGAGAGTTGGCAAGAGCACTAGCGCCCCCATCGCCGGGATCCACGGGGGGCACGCTGCAGATGTTGTCCCACGCGCACCCGTTTGAAGACTGGGTCAGATGGGTGACCACCGTGTCGTAGGGGCAGAAGAAGTCCTGGCAGGCTCCAACCTGGATGGGGAGCTCGTTGTGCTGGACAAGGACGCGGTGGTCGTTATTGGGACACCGGAAGAAGTGAAAGCCAAGGTGGCCGCCCATTGGCGAGATTCGGCCGCTGGCCCAGGTGCGGTTGATGCTCACGTCGTAGTTGTCGGCCATGAGCTTGGGCGAGTCCTTGTAGAGGCCGAGGATGGTCAAGAATGGCTGGAGAGTAGAGGAGTGGGCAAACTTGAAGGCACCCTTGGGAGTCCTGAGGATAAAGACGAATACAGTGCCATAATAAAATTTTGTGATACTGTCGAGTTAAAATTTGATTGTTGCACCGTCAAAGCTCTTCCTGCCGTAGGTACCCATTATTGTCAGGTACTCATTTCACACCTTGGTCAAGATCAAGGGTACTTTGATTAAAGCATTTCGTCCAGGGGTGTTCGCACCGGGTAAGATTCGAACCCAGGATCTTCTGTCGAAGAGTTCAAGGCCTTTTAACTTCTAACCAATAAATAATTTGGTCAAGAAGGTCACTGCGACCAAGGCATCTCGTCCAACGGTGTTCGAACCGGGTAGGATTTGAACCCAGAATCTTTTGTTACTGTATCCACGGCCTTAACCATTATCCCACACCTAGCTTCATCAAAGAAGGGTTTGGGGGTTAAGATGATCAAAACATCTCGTCCTAGGAGGTTTTCATTTGGTGAGATTCGAACCCAGGATCTCCTGTTGAAGAGTTCAAAGCCTGGCTTAATTACCATCCCATACCTAATTTGGTCAAGGAGGGCACTGCAATGAAAGCATCTCGCCCAGGGGGGTTCGCACCTGGTATTATTCGAACCCAGGATCTCTTGTTAAAGTGTCCAAGGCCTTATAGCTACTATCCCACGCCTAGTTTGAATCAAACAGAATGGCATAATTTACTGGTTTTAACAGACCGATGAAGATCCAGTTTCATAAAAGTCTACTTCGACTTCCATTCAAACTTTCTAAATAAATAACAGAGCCCCCATCGTATCGCTCACCCCGTATTTAGTACGCCCGACAAGTAGCTGGCGACATCATCGACCAGGGGACAGGCCATCTCGTAGTTAATCTCGTGGCCGTAGCCTTCCGTCCAGTACTGGTCGAGGTCGAGGTAATATTCAATCACGCGCTTCTCGTCATCAGTGAACAGATTGCACCAGAGTGAGCTGCCGTTGTAGGCTGTCTCGTAACCGCACATGTGATTCAGGACCTCAAGTTCATCTGCGAGGAACACGGATAGAGAGAAATGAGACGGGGTGGGCGAAGGGATATGATGATCATTGAACGTGAAGTTGTCGACGCACAATCACAATTTGCACGTCATAACGGGTAATACCGTACCTTTGCAAATGCAACTTAATAATCATGAAGTTCGTATATACCCTTGTAGCCAGATCTCATTGCTGTGAAATAAATGATTCACATCAAGGTAATATTCGATGGGGTCCTATACTCTCAGTCTTTGTGAGCAAACGGGATGTCAGAGAAGTAACAACGACCTGAAAACATAGGGCCTGAAGAAAAAAAAAAGAGGGGGAAGGGGGAGAGGGGAAATCCACAATTCAGTATAGTTTTGCCTTTTACAGCTCAAAGCGGATTCAGCACACCAACACTATGCCAATGATGAGCACAGGCAACATGACACAGGTAATCAGGAAATCTTCTGGTTGTCAGGTAACTGTTTTAGTTTAATCTTGTAATGAAATCAATCTACACCACATCTTTAATTCGGCCTAGTCTATGCATAGAAATTATGAAGTCAACCAAACCAAACAATGAGTTTCGTTATACATGAACAGGACAAACGAGTATATATGAAAATCATGTAATTTCTATTTTGCATGAAAAGGTGATAAGTGTCAGTCAACAGAACCTACGAAGAACCCTTGAAGAAATAGGAATTATCGACCTCAACGTTTTCCCACAGGTTTGATTATAAACAATAGCTACGTTCATACGATGATCCTTAACTTCAAAGTTAGCTATCTTTGAGGATAAGCTCTTGCCCCTTAAAGGGATGATATAGTTTGGTAAGGATGGGGATTCAAGTTTTAACTTTTTTTTTTCCCCCCCACGGTAATGGGAAACCAACTAATTCAAAATATTAGAGAAACTTTTGTCAGTAATTCAACAACTATGATTGATACCTCTTGGGCACGTAGCCTACCTACAATAATTCATAAACAAATATAATCGTATATAGAATCGATGTGATTGGTAACGAAAAAATTGAGACGGTCACATTACTTTCTATGTAATTTGCAAAAATTATGTGATTGTGAATGATATCACTTATTCCTAAACACACACAAACATGCATATAATTTTAGACATTTAGAATTTCGCAGTCAACTTCGTATTTTAAATTGGGTTTCTTTGCATGATTTTTAAACCGTCGTTGTCTTGTATCTGTTTGATTTTTATTCAATTCAACCCAATTCGAAGGGGCCTGGAGTGGCTTTCAACTCAAGTGCCTGTGTCAAATCTTTGTTAGTCATCGATGTAAATGTTTATCCCGCAATGGCCCTTTAGTGAGATGCGTCAAGTGGGACAAACGGATTTCATGTTAAACACGTTTGCAGCGAAGTTTATATGTGGCCGTAATCCCTATACGTTCATAAAACTTCTGGCAGAGGATAAAACTGCATACTAGAGATGGGGGCCTAAAGGTTTGCATACTAACCTGTTCAAATTTGTGTTTCATTTTGTTTTGTTTTCCTGAGGACCCATGCAGTATGTAAAACAAGGTCTTTAAACTACGTGTTCATAATGCATTATAATAAAAGGGTGCAGTTTGCAAGCATTACAGCCATAATGTCGGGCAGGTCACGAATGAGACAACCTCAGATATGTTAGATGCAAAATATGTATATATATACATTTTTTATGCTATTTTTTATTGGACCTACTATAATAAATTCAAATACTTGTGATCTAGTATTCATACTAGTATTTCGTAAACCCGTCCACTTTGAGTACGTCTAAGGTTTTTGGACGGTCCTTGTCACTTACACACTACGAGAAAAATAAAAAAAATACACAAACATACGAGCAAATAATTATGAAAAAGACGAAAACGTAGGATGATGGACACATATGCAGTGCAATAGCGGTCAAAACGTTATCCCTGTAGATGTCTGCAAGCCATCGTAGTGTGCAGGCTCGCCCCCAGCTATTTTGGCAGGGAAGGAGAGACAGGATGTGTGACTAACGCCCAAGATTCCGTTCCCCAACATCGGCTTCTGGAAATTGTCCAATGCAATTATACTTGTATATGCATGCATGCAGTTGTCCTCTCTGAAAGGATCTATCACTAAATCGCTATAAGCCTTACTCTTTCATTTTCATTCTTTTCTTCTTCTTTTTTTTTTTTGGGGGGGGGGGATCAGCCAATGTAGATGCATGCTTATAGTACATTCTAGCTTTCATATGGATTTGATGATACCTAGGTAAGTGGATCGTTAGGTAAACATTCTCACGAAATATGGTTCGTGGATAAAGAACACAAAAGGTATATCAATTCTGTGACAAGGCGTGTAATGAATATGAATGAGATGCATACAAAGGGGCCTACATTCCTATATCCATAGTAGTATTAAGTGCACATCTTTAGTTCTGTTATTACTAGTATTGAAATATTGTATGCCTGGACATTGAACAAAAGGACGGTCCAACGATTTTCCAACTACCGGCATCATTGGGATAGCCGCCAGACAAAACTGCCAGAGGGAAGTAATCACACTTGTGATTAATGCAACAGAAATTAACTGAGAGTCATTAACACTGCCAATGGTGCAGGACCCTTAACTAATAGTTACAACTAATCATCAAGTAGCTCATCGAATGAAATCTACTTTCACTCCATCTGTAGGCCTATTCACACGTCATATTTCTTAATAACGGTCGGGCGAACATCACGTGTACCACATAATTAAGTATTGTGCAAAATGAGACTGCTGGTGCACGTGCAGACCTGTGCATATTGTGTGAAAGGTATACCAACATTAATGGACGTTGAAAACCTCTTTTCAAGTACACAATAGACAATTGCGTAGATAACCGAAATCGATATCAGCGTGAGTTTGTTCAGACTACAATAGCGAATAGGTTCAAGTGTCAAAAACGACAACGTATTGAAAGGAGTAGGAGAAAAGAAGAGGATACGAGACGATGCGCTTTACCTATGGTCATATTGAAGGGCGTGGAAGACCCAGTCGGTGCTAGCTTGGTCACCACGCTCTGATAAACCGCTGCCATCTCGGAGCCACGCCCGTACTTCGTGTTCTCGATGACGGCCGTGTCGTTTTCGTCGACGGTCACGATGAACTTGTCGCAGTACTCGTAGAATTTCAGCACCCTGTCCTCCCTACCTTCCTCGATGTGGTCGATGACCACGACTTCGACATCACCAGTGGTCATATTTCGACATGTCACTGTGTCCTGCAGTTTTCAAATGAAAGCAAGCTAGCATGTTCTTGATGTGATACACGGAATTCTTATCACTGATGGGAGCACTGCCACCGGTAAAACTAGATACGGTTTTTCTATACTTATGTGGCATATTCGATTCAATTCAATCCAATTCAGTTCATTTTACAACGAGGTTAATTCCACAACAATGCAATAATCATCCTATAAATATCATACAGAGAGAGAGAGGGGGGGAGAGCAAATCCAATACGCTTGAACATGAATTTTTATTAATCAGATGCATGGTTGGATTGTTTACGCGATATGGGCTCCTGTTTGTATAAGAGATTTGAATACTATTTCGTTCGCATAGACATCTTGGTCAAAGTAAAGAAAGAAAGAGCTTAGTCGTCAGCAGCTGCGTGGTATTGTTATTGTGGGTGATATCCCATTATGCCATTGACGACTTTCACATGGATCAATTACAAAGAAAACATATTGTGTGACATAGCACAGACAGGAAGCATACCAAGAGAGAAACCTTATCCCATCACACTTACAGAACACAATAATCACGATAGACAAAGGAGATCGAATGCAGAAAATGAGAGGAAATGAAAACAAATGAAAACGAATAACTGACTGGGATAGATGGTTGACTAACAAAGACGAATGGCCAAGACACAGCACCACACATCGCCTCAGTATACAATGTAAATACGCTTCTGGTCAGGGAACAAACCTTCTCGATACACAGACACTGGCATGAACACCATTCCATTATCTCACGTGCATTAAAAAAGCCTGCTGATATTGCCCGCTTGTCCCGCTGTTTCTTGACCTCACAGATTAATAAGACATCAACCAGGATTTATATTTTCTGAGTTTACTCTGAGTTGTCATCACCCATCTCAATCGCGTCTATACATAACCAATCTATGCACAAATTTCATTTCTTCGTATTATGTATTTCTGTAAAAACAAACAAACAAACAAACAAACAAACGCACATACAAACTCGAAAACAATAAATAAAGAAAGAGAGGGGGATGATGAGGTAAGAAAGAAATTGAGGCATAGCCTGGCTCCAAGAAAGATGAGATTAAGAATAATAATTTTCAGGTAGGTAGGAAAGTACGTGTAGTACTTATATCAATAATAGACTGACTCAGATGGTGTGCTGAGACAGCTAAATAGGGAAATCACATTAAATATTAGAGATGTCTATTACATTTTGTTAGTGGTGGTGGTGGTGGTGACGGTGTTTTGTGTTGGTCGTATCCCAGTGATTGGAAAAGCAATAATCTCACGAGCAACAAGTTCGGGAGAACGCACATTTAGTATGCTCTGCAATCTCCGCTGCATCGACTTTGTGGTGACTTTGGACACATTTCGTGTATCTAAATATTGACTTGGTATGTCAAACATTTTTGCTGCCGTATAAAATCCATATTAATACAGCACATGTCTAGATAACTTTGTTTATATAGGGTACATTCAATGTCATGACACTAATATTTTTGGTCTGTACTTCTCATAGAAGAAAGTATTTCCTTTCGCTTAAGACTGATTTTTGAAATTTTTGCATCTATATTCAGTGACAGTTGCACGTTGCTCTCATTGGAAACGCCGTTGTCATGACAACTATAGTTCCTACTTAATCATCATTTTTCCAATTATAATGACAGTTATTATCATCAAGTTAAACAAAATTGTCCTGTGCCATGTAACGCAAAATTGGATTCGTACACTGTTACCGCGTGCTTCTAAATTTGTCATGCTTGTTTAAATGGTTCACGAAATATACACAATACAACTCAAATGTCTTGGTAAACTTGCTTCTAAGAATTTTGCCTGACGAATCTCTTCTTTCAAAGAGGTTGTGCCGATTATAAGGGGAAAATATTAAAGCGTCCTGAGAGAGAACCGCACATACCTGAATTGACCATATACATTGGTCACGCGTAAACGTCCTCTTTGGCATCATTTTTATCATCACCACAGTTCCCACACCATTTTCATCATGATGAATATGCCATCGTTATGACCATTACTAATTACACCATCTTGGTCAACATCACGTTCATTGTAATTATAATCATAATCATTTTTACGGTAATGCAAACTGTAACTTGTGAGGTTATAGCAGCTAAATATTTTGCAAGATGTGTCGATGTAAGCCGTGCGATATAGGATCACAGTAGTTTAGAGTGAAGTTGAACCACAATTCGTGACATTATACACACTCCAATATATATTTCTCTTAAACGATTCGTGTGGGGGGGGGGGGCTCAAATAGTTACGTTCAATTCTGATACCACTCTGATAATTTGTTTGCAAATGAGACCACGCCCACCTTAGAAGGAGTTTTGCCAGTGACGTTGCACACAGCTCCGGCTTCCAGCAGCCCTTCGATGTAGCCAAACGCGCTGTCGATAGTCCGCTGCCTGTATGTTCCCTGGAAGGTGAAATTCCCGAGATCGTTCCCGCTGAAGAGTTCCGGGACCCTAGCTCTGATCCTTTCCCCGAGACCCCTCATCTCGGCAAACCCAGCAGGGTGAAGCTCGCCCTCCATCGAAATGGGGTAGAGGTTGTCCGGGATATCGAGAAGGTAGGCGAAGTTGTCGTTTACGCCCTCGGTCTTCATTCGAGTCAGGATGGAGTTGTAGTCTTCGATGTCGCCATCGCTCATGTATCGAGTACCATGCCGATGGACGACGTAGACGCCGGCCGGCTGGCACTGGTCTACTGTGGAGAGCTCCCCGACATCCTGGGCGATGGCCTGCCAGTAACGCTCTCGACGGGCGAATTCGTCAGACTGCGGCTCGAAGCTGGTTTCATAGCCCGTCTTTGTACTGTAGCGAGGCGTCGGACCGCTACCCTGTCCGCCGACGACAAATGTCAGTAGGAAAACGAGACCAATAGTGCGAATCATGGCGTCCCTGGTTGATGTCGACAGTCCGTGATCTATGATCTAGTGAGGTGTATCGGGTGATACACGTTCATTCAAAGGACACACGAAAAGCTACCCTCGATCGCGCTCAAAATGTCTCGTGCGGGCTAGTGTTGACATACAGAGATATCTGATGCAAGCATGTGAGCTGTGGCGAGTGTGTCGTGATGCTCACATGTGCAATGCCCCCGTATCCACAGTATTTGTGAACAAACATTAGATTTCAAACAACAGTATCGTCATGCCAAATCTTTAGCATAACATCTACATGCCTTAGATCAAGTTTCATTACCAGAGAAGTAATGCATGTAATGTTAAAGTCCGTGGTCACACACGTGCTTAAATCATCTTTACGTTGGTTGTAGGAAATTAGTGAATGTTTAAAGGGACATTCCAGACGATTTTCATAATTTCACATCATGTAGTATATAAATCGACAACTCCATGTATAGATTTGTGGAATTTATTGTGGTTCTTGAGCAGAGAAACAATACCTTGAAAAACCTCAAACAAATTACACTGAACAAGGATGATGACATAGGAGGTTCACATATTTCAGAAATGTAGCAGTGTAATTCCACTGCAATACCGCTTGCTTGCGAGTTTACCTGTGTATAATCTATGCATGCCTTCTTCTTTTGTTCTGCTTCCTTGAGCCCCAACTCATGCATTATGGTGACTCTGCCATGTCATCATCCTTGTTCAGTGCAATTTGTTCTAAATTTTGAAAATATTCTTATTCTTCATCCCAGTTATCACAAATTCTGAAACTCTGTCCTCAGCATAAATGATTTATAGTTCTTCAAATGTAAAAATCTGAAAATCATCCGGAGGTCTCCTTTAAAAGCAGCGACTTCCGCACATAAATCATCCTGTACTGTAGAGCGGGGATGTAGCAGTTACGCACATGACTGCCTTCGGTTTCTACCGGAAGTATCACTTTTTAAAACGTCATATGCTTTTGGAAAATGCAGATCTTTGCTTGCGATATCGAAAGTCAGCTCTAAACCAAATTAGCGAAATAGTCTGTCTGTTTGCAATATTTTCTTCCTGTGTTGTTCAGCACTGCCCAGTGATCATCACCGTAGTTCAACACGTGTTTAGGACTATCAAAGTCAACGAAACTGATCGTGTGATTCCATTCAATCAGCATAACATCAGGTGACCTTTCGATTAAGATGACTCAAATAGTTTATTGACGCGCAACTGGAAATGGGTTCATTATTACGATTTGTCATACATCTAACGCTGTCATCGTAAAAAAAGGAGAAAAACCTACGTAACCATGCGACCACTTTCATTTTACTTATAAAGTGATGTGTAGACGTTTCTTTTATAGAACGTAGAAGACACAGCAGTATGATTAGTGAATTTACAGACTGCGGAATGACTTCTATTCAGCTGCTGACTTTTACATACCGCCCTTTCAAACATAATGAATTAAAACTAACAATCCCGATAACCTCTTCTCTTTGGGAGTTAGCACTTCAGGCTGTGTAAGGTTATACAATGCCGATTTTGTTATCACCGTTATCATTGTTTGCGTGATCTGGTGATGACGGTAATGATGATAACAATATTTTGCTGTGAATGTAAGTGTCGATTCTCTTCTTTGTCACTGTTGTAATCATTATCATTATCATCATTCTCACTATCATTATTCATCATCATCGTCATCATTATCATCACCATCATTATTTGATGCTTAAAAGAGACAGATAGGGACAAAATCTTCACAAATAACACCGTGGACACAGGCGTGGACAAGTGAACTTTGATCCTTATGTCAGCAGTATCACACAGGATGGCAAAGCAAAAATTCACTGATCATTCCTGTACACAGTCATCGTTGATAATCTTCTCCATTTGTCAGCGAATCACATTTTTTTTTAAAATTTAATGTTTGGTTGCGAATCGCTGTATCACGGTCTAATCGTGTGCCTTGTTAATACTCGGCCACTTCTTGCCCGCTATTACCATAAAATACCATGACCACAAATATTGTACTATTTATACCACTATACCACCAATACTTTATACCCCCACTACTCGCTATACTACTACTACTACTTCTACTACTACTTCTACTACTACTACTACTACTACTACTACTACTACTACTTCTACCAGGGGCGGATCCAGGAATTCCGTTAAGGGGAGGCGCCTTTACAAAATTAATGGGGGCGCACGCCCCCACCCCATTTTCTTCTTTTTATTTCTTTTGTTTTAACAAGAAATAAAGAGGGGGCGCGCGCCCGGTGCGCCCCCCCCCCCCTTGGATCCGCCACTCACTACTACTACTACTACTACTCTGATACTACTACTACTACTACTACTACCTCGATCAATACTAATGCTGCTGCTCTATACTTCTAGAACTACACTGTTGGTCATAAAGGTGGAATATTTTTTTTTTCCTCAAACTTTAACAGGCATATCAATTCAATTCAATTCAATTTTCAATTCAATCATAGTTTATTTCCAATCAACGAAAATCAAAACATAATACAAAGTATACATGTCATGAAATGATATTGTCCAAACGTTTACAAAAGATTCATGTAGTATACGAAATAAATCATATACAACAACATATGTACAATAATTACGAGGAACAATGCATGTATACATGTAGTAGTAGTTCAAAAGTTTTTCAGAAAGTACATTTTCTTTGTTACATTTGAACATTAGGAGTATAAATAAGCATTTTGATGATTTACAGATATTATTATGTAACCAAATGAAGAAACAAATTTCTGTAATAGGTTTAACTGAAACGTAACTGAAATCGTTAATGATAGAGTGAATAGGACGGGCGGTGGGGTTGCTTTTTATTTATCACAGAAATTTGAGTTTACTGTTTGTGATGAATTAGAAATAATGAATGATAGTATAGAGTCTTTGTTTGTGGAAATTTCCATTCCGCAAAGTAAAAACATTATTGTTGGTATTGTTTATAGACCCCCAAGTTCTAATCCTAAAGATTTTTTGGGTTGCGTTATAAATTTATTAAAAAATCCCCTTTTGGTTAATAAAAATATGTTTATAATGGGTGATTTTAATATTGATTTGATTAAAAATGATGATAATACGTCACAAGAATTTTTTGAAATATTTTTGTCAGCCTCATTTTTGCCATTGATTTCGAAACCCACACGCGTTACAAATCATTCCGCCACCCTTCTTGATAATATTTTCACTAATGTTTTGCAAATGTTAAACTCTTCTATAATTTTATCCGATATGTCCGATCATTTCCCTATTATAGCATGTTTTGATCTCGGGTATTCGGTTAATAAGTTTGGTTTTTCTCCAACCAGACGAAGAGCTACACCAGCTTAGATAGGGCTGATAGGGCTGATTGGTCTAGTGTTTATGATAGTGATGATGTTAATATATCATTTAATAATTTTTCAGGGATAATTAATAATCATTGAGATGAATATATACCTAAATCAAAAGATAAGTTAGTTGATTATAAAACATCCCCCAGATTTCCATGGATATCAAAATCTCTTCTTCGTTCAATTAACAGGAAAAATAGGTTATATTATAAATTTAAAATGAAAAAAACTGAGAAGTCAGAAGAAAAATACACTTCCTATAGAAATACTTTAACCAAGATTATACGGTTGGAAAAGAGGAAATATTATATGTTTCAGTTAGAAAAATATAGACATGATATGAAGAATACATGGAAGATTTTGAACCAGGCCATGAATATATCAAAAAAGAAATCAAATATTACAAAAATAAGATATGATAACAAAATATATGAAGATTCAAGTGAAATAGCTAATATATTTAATTCTTATTTTTCAATGATTGGGGAGAATTTGGCAAAAAGGATACCACAGTCAAATACGCATTTTTCAACATTTTTAGGTCAATCTAACTCAAGTTCTATTTTTTTGTTCCAATTACGAAATATGAAATTATTGATATTGTTACTGCAATGAATGACAAGCGAAGTGCTGGTTACGATGACATAAGTAATTTTATTTTAAAGGGAATTATATTTTCAATCGCTGATCCACTTTCACATATTTTTAATAGATCTATATCATGTGGTGTTTTTCCTGATTTTATGAAAATAGCTAAGGTTTTCCCTTTATTCAAAAAAGGAGTTGGTTCTGATATGAGTAATTACAGGCCCATTTCTTTGCTTTCATCTTTATCTAAAATTTTGGAAAAATTGATATTTAAAAGAACGATTAATTTTTTAACTTTTCATAATGTTTTTACAAATTCTCAATTTGGGTTTCGTCAGAAACACAGTACCATTCATGCCCTTTTGAAGTTTATCGATCACGCAGCGCATACTATTGATAATCATTCTCATCTTATTGGTATATTCCTGGACTTCTCCAAGGCCTTCGATACAATAAATCATGAAATTTTACTTCACAAGTTGTCTCACTATGGAATAAGGGGGAAGGCCTTGGAGTGGTTCAGGAGCTACCTGCAAAACCGCAAACAATACGTATCTCTGAACGGGAACGTTTCAAGTCTCGAATTCATTAAGTGTGGCGTCCCACAGGGTAGCTTATTAAGACCTTTACTTTTTATCATTTATATTAATGATTTTTGCAGATCATCCGACGTGTTGTCATTTATACTTTTTGCTGATGATTCAAATATTTTCTTTTCACATCAAAATCCAGATAAACTCGTGCACATTGTTAATTCCGAATTGAAAAAAAGTGACCCAGTGGATAAGAGCTATCTCTTAATCTTTTGAAAACTAAATATATGTAATTTAGCAATTCTATAGAAGCCTTACGTAAAGAGATTATTTTTGATGAGACCCAATTAGAACGCGTATCTCATATAAAATTCCTTGGGATTACAGTAGACGATAAATTATCATGGAGGCCACATATTATTAACATTAGTACAATAATTTCACGTAATATTGGTATCATTAATAGACTTAAGTTTCATATTCCATTGCCTTCTTTGCTGACGTTGTATTTCTCTTTAATTTTACCTTATCTTAATTACGGTCTTTTAGCATGGGGTAGCGCTCATCAAACTTTATTGGATAGACTACTGTTATTACAAAAAAGGGCACTTCGTGTTATTTGTGGCGTCCCGCCACGTTCCCATACAGATCCATTATTCACTAAATATAAGATTTTAAAAATTAAAGATTTGTATTTTTTTCAACTTGGACAGTTTATGTTTAATTTCAACGCAAATGCACTTCCCTGTATATTCAATTCAATGTTTACAAGGAATCCGTTTTTCCATAATTATCCCACCAGGCAATCTTTTGAGTTTCATTTACCCCTTCTGAGAACGTTATTGGCTCAGAATACATTTATATACACAGGCCCTAGATTCTGGAATTCATTAAGTTGCGAAATGAAAAATTCTCCCTCTTTGTATTCTTTTAAGCGGAAGTTGAAATCCTTTCTCTTAAACCCTCTCTGATTTTTCGCTTTTATTAACCAAGTCCCAACAACCACAGGGTTCATCATCCAACCATCAATCAATTAATCTCTGAATTTATTATAATGAAATAGCCATCATAATCTCTGCACGGCTGTATGCAGCCACCAGCTGCTTGAAGCACCTCTTCAATTCCCTCTTCAATTTCCTCTTTCGTTTCCCTCTTTCGTTTCCTTGATCAGCGTGTAGGCATTCTCTTTCTTCTTTCCTTCCTTCCTTCCATTTTTCCATCTATTTTGTCGAGTCGTGTCATGTTACTGTGTGTCTCCTATTTTGTTCCGTCTTGTCTTAAATTATACTTGTGCTAAGCATATGCAAATAAGTATTTCATTAGATTTTTCTTGAGGGGTTCACAATCTACAAGCTTGCTTTTTAGTGGACCTCTCAGTTCTTTTTTTTTCCAACTGAAACATAACCTTGTATTTTTTTTTTTGCGTATACATGCATGTAACTTTATTATTGTATCATTTGATATCATTTGCAAGATGTATGTACACGATTGTGATATGATTCCTAATTTATACTGTGTTATGTTCTGTTGGAAAGAGGAGAAGAATAAAATAAAATGAAATGAAAATGAAATGAAATACTTCGTGAGCGTTCGGAAAATAACTTCAATTATGGCAAATAGCGATCCACTAAAAAGGAAAGCTTGTGGGACGTGGATCGCTAGATAATAATAATGAGTAAACAATATATTATTCAAGGTTGTTGGTTTTTTTTACAGCTATTGTATTAGATATAAATTACTTAGGTCATTTGTAAAAATATAGTTATTTTGAGATACGCTGGCTTCGGCAATTATAAGAAATAAAAATAGAGTATCAATGCTAATGCCCAGACAGTGTTCATTGAACTGCGTGTACCGGGAAAATATGACAAGGACGACACACTCGTACAGACATTCAGTTACCCACACGCATATAAGACGCGAGGTAGTACCGAGAAGAGAGAAGACAATAACAATACAAGTCTACGAAGAACAAAAGACAGAAAGGAAGAGGATAGAAGAGAGAAGAGAGGTCTGCACACAGAACACTCCAAATGCTGCGACATCAGGACAGGTGAAACCTCAAGCATGAATTAAAGCAATTTAAATTATCTAGAATTATAAGTAGATAATAAGTGTTTTCTGAATTTGTATTTAAATGTGAGGAATTTGGGGGAATCTTTTAAGCTATTATCTAGATTATTCCAAAGTCTGGGTCCGGTATAAAGAAATGTATTTTGGGCATGTGCGGTTCTCATTAATGGAAGATGGAATTCGTCGGATCGTCGGGTAGGATAGTTATGTACATGACTGTTTCGATGAAATGAGTCGTGAAATATTTTGGGTAAAAAGTTGCTGTTATAATCAAACATGAACTAGCCAAGTTGAAACACATGCAAATCTCTTATTTTTAGTATTTTATGGTAAAAAAAAAACAAAGGATCTGTATGTTCTCGAGTATTTAGGTTAAAAACAATTCTGAGCGCTTTCTTTTGCAATAAAAAAAGTTTATCAAGTAATATCTGATATGTATTACCCCAAGCAAGGATCCCGTAGTTTAAATAAGGTAGTATCAAACTAGAATAAAGAGTTAATAATGCAGATGAAGGAAGATAATATTTTAATCTGTTCATTACGCCAGTGTTACGTGAAATAATTTTACATATGTTATCAACATGATTCCTCCATGATAGCTTGTTATCAACGCAAACACCAAGAAATTTAAAGGTAGAAACTTCTTCTAAGGGAGTAGTATCAAATGTTATATTGCCCGGGAGGCTATCTAAAGAGTTACTAAACAGCATAAATATCTATTTCAATGTGCTTGGAAAATAATATGTTTGATGTATATCAATCACTTGACTTTGTGATCATGCCGCTTACACACTTTCACAGTGATTTTTAACTAGTGCATGTCTAAATCATTATAAACTATAGGCATGAAAAAACATTGATGATATAACAGAAGAAACTTTATCAACAGAATATTTGTTTTAAACGTCACTCAATTTTCCAGATAACTTGTATTGTGATTCCATTGACAAGTTCCCATCAAATTTAGTCATTGTTCTTAAGATTTCACATTGGGGATGGACATTTCCGGTATGTCCACCCCGGGTATATCCACCCCTAGCATGAATCAGAGCGCGTAGACGTTGTGGCATGCTGTCCACCCGGTTGTTGATAACGTCGACAGGTATGGCTTCCCACTCTTTCCTCAACGCAGCTGCCAACTCCTGCAGATTTTGAGGAATGACCTCTCTGCCGTTGATGGCTCGGCCTAGGGCATCCCATGCATGTTCTATTGGGTTCATATCTGGCGAACAAGCTGGCCATGGCAACTGCTCAACCCCCTCTACTTCTAGCAATTCTCTAACTACAGCTGTCTTATGCGGTCTAGCGTTATCACCCTGCAGTCGGAAATTGAATCCATACACATGTCTTTCATATGGAAGGCAGTGGAACTCCAGTAACTCCCTGCAGACAGTGGCGTTCACTAGATAAGTAAACGCCACTAGTGGCGCCATCCGGCACCACTAGTGGCGTCTTTCCTCCGTAATGGATTCCGGCCCAGAACATGGGCCTCCTCCACCTTGGGTTGTCTCGTAGACACAGTCATCCCGAAGGCTTTCCCCAGCTAGTCGACGAACTCGTTGTCTCCCATCTCTACGGTTAAGGATGAACTGGCTCTCGTCCACGAAGATAACGTGTTGGTAATGTCCCCGTTGAAGCGTCCTGTGCTGCCTGTCCCAAAGGAGACGAGCTACCCCGTGGCGAACCGTCAGGCGTGGACATCTAACCAATCATCGTGCTTGGTAGCCATGTTGCATCAATCTGCAATTGACTGTTGATCTTGAGACGTTGATTCCATGATGTGTCCTCCACAAGAGTTGAAGACGACTCGCGGGTAACTTCCGGTTTCTGCGGCTAAGATTCAACAGTTGGCGATCATCTCTACTCGTTATCAGTCTGGGACGTCCTGGTTATTTCCGTGGCAGTACATTTTCTCTCTCATGATAACGCTTAAGGATTTTAGAAACTGCACCCTGTGAAATCCCTATGATTTCTCCTATGCGAGTCTGCTTGTAGCCCTCATGCCTAAGCCATATCACTCTCTCGCGCATTGCTGTCAGCATTGGACCAGGCATAGTCTAGGGGGATTCCGTACCAATTTTTAATGCTAACAGTACACGGAACTTGGAAAAAATAAACCTTCTCTATGCGGTGCAAAATCAGCAAAAAAGGCAATATTTCAACTGCACAGGGCTTTATAGTCTGCACAAGGTAACTTCGTTACGTAATAACACATTCCTCATGTTCAAGTATCATCTGAATAATGGGGTAACATTACGTAATCAATAACATACCAGCTTGTCTACAGACACCCTTTTAAATGCGAACAAATCGGTCGACTTTTATTCAAAACAAAATTATTCCACCTTTTTGACCAACAGTGTATTATTACTGCTACTACTATTAGACCCACTATACTAAAACTTTATTTGTTGTATTTTGCTTAAAGCGAGCTGTCACGTTATCCTATAGCAAAGAAAGCCTTCAGTGACTGGTCACAGATTAAGGGCAAGAACAGGGTACGACATAACAATAATTAAACTCTCCGCTACCCTCCTTATTTCCCATTTTTTAAGAAAGCAATATTTAGGACAAATTCACTTTGATATGAATTATGTGAATTGAGTGAATGGAGCAATGTTTCTAGAACACATCAGTGAATGTTTGAGGAAAAGCCGACAATCCGCTCAGTTACGATTTTTTGAAGTGTTAGTGCCACCATCGCTGGATGAGATATAAAGAAAATATAAAGGGAATTCCACAAAATTTCGGATTTTTTTTTTTTTTTTTACGTGCACATTCTCTCTATTTTTCACTGACGTATGTTATGGGAAATATTATTCCCCCTGCCTTCTGAAAGAGGCAAGTCAAGTACCTTTATAATGCGATTAATGTGAAAAGAATGTGGACCTTTTTAAAATATAATTTCTTTACAAGGTTCTCCGCACGTGACATCACAAACAGTAGTAGTCATCTCATCCAGCGATGGCGGCACTTGAAACTTCAAAAATGTATAACTTTTGGACGGATTGTCCAATTTTCCTCAAACTTTCACTGATGTATAAAATTGCTGCATCCACTCAATCAACACACACACACACACACACACGTATATATATATGTATGTATATATATATATATGTATATATATATATATATATATATATATATATATATATATATATAAGGTGAACTTGGACAGCCACATCAAGCCGGCATTGTGTTTTGTTTTCTCTTTCACGTTTGCAAATACAGTGTATTTGTTTTTTAAGCTTGATAAGTCTAACATATACTGTCGCGTATGTTATGTTCATACGAAAACTATTTACAGTCTCACCATTACGCAGTCTGAATCATTCAACCGTTATGCTCGCAATAAGTTTAACAACGCTATGGCATCACTGGCAAATGCTGCTCTAGATCAAGTACTAGTAGGTCGTATTTAATGAGTCTGCGTCCATTTCACTCATACCTAGATTTACAGCACACATACCTTTATCCACACTCCTATATACTTGGTATCTTATCGTTTTCTGCATGAGATGATCGTTAATCATGTTTCTCGTTATTCTGCCACTACAAAGAAATACAGTGATGCAGACTGAAGTCTGTTGTTTTCTTTTTCTGTTTCAATGTTTCTTGAAAAAGATATACTTCATGTTTTCTTTTGTTGTTGTTGTTGTCGTCGTCGTCGTTTTTACTTCTGTCATTCCCGTTATTGCAATGCCTAGCCTTTAACGGTTAGTCACAGTTTAAACACATACGATTCACACGTTATGCAATATTCTCTGATAACCATGACTTCATCATGGACTTCATGGCTACACTGACACACTTTAAAATATTGCATCGTCTCCAGCCAAAGTTAAATGCATATACTTACATGTATTTATTCCACCAAACAATTTACAACCATGTTAAAGCCAACATTATATTATAGTCATTGTCGATGTAATTCCGTTGAAACAACCTACTTTCGCTGATCTCAGAATCAGCCACGTCGACACGAGCACACGCATGCGTTCATCACGGATTCGGAATACTCAACTTCTCGACTACGTACATTGAGTCCAAAATGAATAGGTGACAAAAATATCGCCATTCAGGACCTTGTTGGAAGGGGCAGATCTTTGCCGATGTGCACGATTCATCTGGGCTCCATTTCATAAAACGTTGCCATATGATATCATAAGTGTCATGGCCATGATTATAGAATCCCGCTTCCTGATTGGATGTTGCTACAGGCAATTACTATTCAAGCCAAATTTAATTGCTATCCTAAAATTGCCATCCTAACATCTTTTAGGAAATCAGACCTAGGTGTGTTCAGTGATGCCAGTTGAATACGTCACAAATATGTTACATGTGAAATTCCGAAATCTATTGTTTGTTTTTCTTAGCGAATGTAAATAAAAAAAATAGAATAACACTACCACGACTTCTGAAAGATAATTTTCAACTATAATAGCTATTCAACTCATTTGTAAGGGGGAGTTGATGTCCTGAATACCACGTTTACCATGTCAAGTTAACACACAGTAATACTACGAGGCTAATCAATTTCATTTGTGTTGAAATCAAATCACTTACTACATTTTTTATTCAGAACTCAAAATTGAATAGCTAAAAAATACCAATAAAACGTTAACGTTTTTGGCGTAAATGTGTGAACTTCGCAGATGAATTTATAAAGGTAAGTCCCTAAACAAATGACTGTCTAATATGTTTAATGACAAGGATAAACAAATTATACCGTCAACACATTTTCGAAGCAGCACAATGGCCCGAATTCACGAAGGTGGTTTAAACTCAGACATTGGTACAAGTACAGACCATGGTTTAAAATAAGCGTATGATAGGCGTATATGCCTTTGATATGCACGTACCAACGCATTTTTGTCACTTTTTTGTAAACCATGGTTTAGATTTAAACGACCTTCGTGAATTCGGGCCAATATCTTTATAACGAAGACAGACAAACACATTTGCTTTTAAGGAACGCCAGGTGATTTCTGCTGTTGACGGCATCCCCTGGGCAGCATCATACAAAATATGACAACTACATGTACAAGGATTTAATATTCGATCTCAATTAGCAACAACAGATGTGCTATATAGAAACTGCTGGAACCCACATCATGTAAGAAAAAGAAGTCATCAAACTCAATTTGTCGTATGCATGGGGCGGACACCATCCTTCCATGTGTCTCAAAATGTACCAGTGAGGAAAATTGTCGCTCCATACAACATGCAATTGTATCTGGATAGGAGACTTATTAATGAGATTATTTCTCATGAACTGTTTTTGTTCGTTTGCTTGTTTCATCTAGGCTGTTGGCTTCGTTGTTGTAGTTGTTACTTCTCTCCGACTACTGAGCAATGTCCGGCTAACATAATTCTGTCAACTTAGCAAAGGTAAATCATTTCATTGGCCTACTTCCAAGAAAAGAGAGTTTCTCCTTCGTACTTAATAAGGGGAAATTTCCTTTGCAAATGCACGCACTCCTCCTGAAGTGCCGAGAGGAAAACAAATGAAGACAGAAATACTGTTCATTGGTCTATGTAAGTAAGTTCAGGCGTGCAGCGAGAATTCCCAGAGTAGCTACAAGCCAAGATATTGCAGCGGTGCTATCGGCGCCATTTCTGGGGTTTCTCCGACCCATGCGGCACGTTTTGTCGAACTGGCATCCGCCCGAGGAAGCGGTCAGGTGGGATACGGCCGTACTCAAGGGGCAAAAGAACTCCTTGCAGGGACCGACCTTGATGGGTAACTCGTTGTGGAGCATGAGTACACGGTGCTGACCGCTGGGACACCGCAAGAAGTTGAAAGCGACGTTGCCCCCGGTGGGGGAAATCCTTCCCGAGGACCAGTCGCGATCGATGCTCACGTTGTAGTTATTGGCCAGGAGTTTGGCCGAGTCTTTATAGAGTCCCAGTGAGGTCAGCAGGGGCTGGATAGTTGCATGGTGTGCAAACTTGAAATGCCCTTTGGGCGTGCTATGTAGGATTACAATGGAAACAAACAAAGAAACATTATACATTAACACTATTAAAAAGGTGTCTTATAAACTGGATACACTGGGACGTAACTCTTTTTGCCAATTCAAACATAGCTATGATCGATGACTGTCTTTCTTCTGCGTTTATTGAAATAGAGTCTGTAACTTCCACGAATAATAGGTCATTATTGAATACTCGTAATCGAGTGCCAACGTAGGCCAACTTTGAGAGGGTGCACAACTTCAGAGTGATAATCCCCCCCCCCCCTTTTCTTTCTCACTTATTTTCAAATGTTATCAGATTCCTGAACACATTTTTTTTTTCCAGACAATGGGTTAACATACCCATCATGTCACTGGTCAGTGTTACAATATTATCAATAGCATGCGTATTTTTTAATGACAGCAATGTTTAATCAATCACCCAAGTACTCATTTATTGATATGAAGTGGCAATTTGGCTAAGGGTTTACTATAATAGAGCGCCCCCATCTTTTTGCACCATGAGAAGCCAGGAGAATCCCATGCATGCAATTTGTTTTTATTTTTTTTTATCTTTCTTTTCCAAAGAGAATCACAACGTGATGGGATTCGATTCGATTCAAAGTTTATTTCATTTTCCGACAGAACATAAGTTACACTTCTTTTGACAACAGAGAATAAGGTAAATAGAACATTATGTATTGAAAAGAATGTACAACAATTGAGGACCTTATAGTAATTATACATTGTTGTAAAAAAGAAACAGAAGTGATCGAAATGAAGTACATGTATAACTTTGCTTAAAGTGCGAAAAATGGAGAGACCCACTAAAAAGACAGAGCTTGTAGAATGTGGGCCCCTCTGTGTTTAGTGTTGTTGGTCCTAGATTTTTAACGTTGTGTAAAAGATTATTTTACGGCAGCTAAAGTAATCTTGAAAATCGGGAAGAATTCCGATGATATTACAACAAGCTGAAATCAAAAGATCAACTTGTACAAAAAGGGGTTACTACGTACATGTACAGCCAACTTTCAATGCGACTTTCAGCTGACATTTAGAGACATTTCAGATTAGGGGTTTTTGTTGTTGTTGTTGTTGTTTTTTTGCGTGTATGTCTATCCAGTCTGATCACCCTTATCATCAGGTATTTCTCAAATCCTTGGGTAATCCCTTGAACTTTCAACGACTTCTTACTCAAATATTCACCTTGGCCTCCACATCTAGCAAATGTCAAACTACGCAATTTACGAAATGTACTTTCTTTTTATCAGTCTGCCTGTTACACTTGTTCGATCGTCAGCTCACATCAGTGCCGCGACATTTGGGGAAAAAAAAAAACAACTTAACAAACTAGGTTAAGATATACATCATGCGAGTTTGTAACGAATCATTTGTCATTCGTCGGGATTAAGCCTGCTGCTATACTCTGCTCACAGCCCAGCAATGCCAGACAAACACTCACGCAGACAAACCTGTCATGCTGTAATGAGGATATGGCATTTCCCCTCAGTCTCCAGAACAGTGTCTCAATGACAAATTTCCCGACTGTGGCGTACGCTGCCGCGGTCTAAGACTTTGAATGTACTTACTTCACGTGGCGTTTTTTTATGATACTATGCACATGGTAAAGTCCGGAATGCTACGTTCTCACGAATGAAGAATAGTATGAATGCAAACTTTTTCATTTCAGTGTCCATTTCCTTCCGTGTCTGTTTCTCAATCCATGTCCTAATACTAATAGTCCTTATTTTGCGCTTCTTTGATAAGACATTCGGATGAAATACATGTTTTAGCGGTTTGACACATGCCCTTCGATTTTGACATTGGGTACCATATATTAAAACCATAAAAGCCTCTCAGCGAGCTGCGATGGGCGGGGGTTAATTCTCGCTTCCCGATAAATGTCCCATGAGTGCGAGTTCAGGTATCGAGACGGAAGGAAAACGTATTGACTAGCGAGAAACAATGATGCATTTCAATGCATTATTGTTTCTCGCTAGTCAGAGCGGCATTTGTAGTTGATATCATATATCCTGAGCAAATATGACTAATTATACGATGTCTTGGTCTCTGAACTTATATGACGCTTCTTTTTTTTTTTTCTTCAAATTTACACATTTCCCTATTTTTGTGCATCATATTCTATATAATATAGTTGCAGTGGCATTTAATCAACATTTCGTTATTAACATTGTCATTCAGATTCACGAAATTCTTCCGTCTAGTTGTCTTTATTGGAACTGATTAACAATTATTTACGTCGATGTAGGGCAATTTGTTAATCAGTTTCAACATTGTTGTCATACCAATGTAATGCTTACCATATAGTGTCATTGTTATCATAGTCAGTATTCAATAATTGTTGTTATCCTCCTCAATGTCATTTTTAGACACTGAAGTTGAACTGTGATCAAGACTATCAGTTTATAAAGTCCATCATTATTTGGGCCCACATATATTGTCATATCTACCATCAGAATAATCTCAATCTAAATGGTTTTAAAAAAGTCATCGCTGTCGTGAATCATGCTTCATTACAGGCAATTACAGCAGCACCGGATTTTAACAATTGGATTTCCCGTGTCCCTAGCGGTCACAGGAAAAGGTAAGATATAAACACAATAAAAACAACGGAACCTACTCAGGTGCAGCAGTAGCAACGTCCCGTAGGTAGTCGACGATGTCGTCTATCAGTGGGCAGGCGATTTTTGAAGTGATATCATAACCGTAGCCTTCGGTCCAGTAGTACTTGAGGTCGAGGTAGTATTCGACCACGCGCTTTTCGTCGTCCGAGAACAAGTAACACCAAGGGGTGTAAGTCCCACCATAGTACGTCGTCTCGTAGCCACACATGTGATGTATCAGCTCAATTTGATCTGGCGTGGATAAGGAAAGAAACCATGAAGATAAAAAGATATAGGAATCGAACGAATGATGAAATACAAGCCAAGAGTAACTAATAGTTTACAGCTGTGATAGACTTGACCTTGTGGATAATTTGTGATGAGCGCTGCGCAGGTAATCACGACAGTCGTTTCCTTCGGCCGAAGAAGATCTTCTCTCCCATCATCACCATAGTACTGTGTGGGCTTGAAGAAAGCTTGGGAATGTTAACGCCACTAATCATCCTTATCGAAATAACAAAACAACAACAACTTTGTGATATCGTACATAGTTGATACAATGACATAGTATAGTCACATACATGTACCATAATACTTGCAGCACGAGATCGACCATGCTCCGTTCATTGCATGATTTTTTTTTCCATAATCTTTTATTGATTCCATATTCAATACAATTTCATGATAAATCGAATCATATGTATTACAGAATTCACGATTTAACAAAACACAATTATAATGAAATCAAACCAAGCTGTACTTTCAGCAGGAACAGTGCATTAGCAAAGGAAATACAATTCACCGAGAAAAAAAACAACATACACTGCTTACTTGCTTTCATTAAAATCAAATGGATCTGTCCTTTTAACATGACAGCGCATTCATTAAAAAAAAAAAAATATTTATATTAAATGGAGCTGTACTTTCAGCGTAACGGTGCTTCATACAAAGAAATATTTAACACATCAATATGCACCCAATTAAAATCGATATACAACCAAATGGAATCGATATTCCCGTTAATCACCCCCTCCCCCTCCCCCTCCCCCCCCCCCCCCCCCTCCCTTCCCCCCTTCCCCGTGGACATCTGGCTCCGGGTCCTTCCATACTTATTTTCAAATTTTCCCATTTACTAAAATGAATGGTTCAAGTTCCCTTCATTGATGCTAATTTCTTTTCCTCAAATCTATCCTCTAAAATATTATTTTTTTATTTCACGATATGTAGGCGGCTTTCCATATTCTCTACTTTTAAAAATCAAATATTTAACCAAAATCAAAATGTGATTTAACAACTGATGTTTTCCCCTATTATCCTCCTTCCACCCAAACAGAATTTCTTCCCAAGTACAATTTTTAAATTCAACATTCTCTATCATTTCTTCACATGATTCCTAGAGTAATTTCACATGCTCACAAATATAAAATAAGTGTTTGTATGTTTCTTCTTCTTTTTCACAAAAAGAGCATAAATTACTTGCAGTAAAACCAAACCTGAAAAGATGGTGATTTGTATAAACAATACCATGCATCAGTTTAAACTGAAACTCTCTTAATCGGCTATTTGTGAATAGCCGATGCGTGAATGAATCGATGAAGAGATTATGACAATTTTGCCACAGAGGCAAATAAATAGATACTATAAAGAATACAGGGTTTTGGCAAGAGAATCTGTAAATCTCAAATTGTCCATTCTGTAGATAGTCCCCTAATACCATTTTCCCGGAGTCGGGTCTTGTCATTCAAATTCAAATGGTTTTATTTCCATATAAGGTAATACAAAGTAATACACATAACGTTTACATGAGTACATAATATCTAAATGAACTTTGAATCACGTAAGTTTCGACAAAACATGAATACAATTATTAAAATGATAAACTCTGGTTTGGAAAAATAAACAAGTAGGCAATACAATCTTGATTTATCACTCTGCGTGGAAAAGAGGAATTCACAAGAAAAACATAGCTTGTAAAATTTGTGAATTACTCTAGAAGTTGAGGGCATCTCAAGATCCGTCAAGGACTCCATGTATAAAATTTTGATATCCTGATGTCAGGCGAAATAATCAGAAAATAAAAAAGGAATATGACAAGAACAGGAACAAAAGCAGGGACGGAACAGACAGAAAATAAAACTGAAGATAGGCATGACAAAGAAAGGGAGTGAAACAAAACAAGACAAAAATACATCCAGTTATCTGGAAAGGTCACCAAGGCATGAGAAAGAACTTAAAATCCTATACAAATTCGGCTTAAAACACAAACTCTTAATAATTAACAAAATACTTATCATCAATTAACTTATTTATTTCTATGAAAATAACAAAAAAAAATCAATCTATTTGTTTGTTTTCGTGAGGACGACAAAAGATTTTTTTTCAGTTTTGATTTACAGGAAGGAAAAGTCAGAGCATCTTTTAGAGTATTATCAAGGCTGTTCCAGAACCTCGGGACAGTGAAAACGAACGTATTTTGGGCGAGAATTGTACGTAGTAATGGTAAATGATATTCACTGGAACGTCGAGTAGGATAATTGCGTACCGCATCATTGCGGCGAAAGATTTTATCAAATATTTGTGGTAAACTTTAATCAATATATTTGAACATAAATTGACCCAACTGAAATAAATATAAATCATTTATCTTTGATAATTTATCATCACAAAACAAATTATTAGTATGAGCACGCGGATTTAAGTTAAAGATTACTCTCGACTTTTTTTTTTTTGCGATAATAAATTTTTTTCCAAAAGGAATTGATGCGTGTTGTCCCACACCAATATATAATTCAAATACGGTAAAATAAAACTGGAGTAAAGCATAGTTAATGTGGAAGATGGTAAAAAATATTGTACCGTTTGAATTTCTGTATCACAGAGGAATGTATGCCATTTGTATGCCAGTATGGCAGCGTTGTTCATTAGTCTGGTCAATATTTTGCAGCATATTCTGATTTTTATCCTACATTGGACAGATGTTGGAGAGTATTACCTGATAAATTGATTGCATGCAACGAAGTGCAAGGTCATAACTGGGCTCCCCACGACAGTCATGGTAATGTATACAATAAAGTGTAAACCTTTTCTAAAACGGATGTGGCATACCCCTCCCCTGCTCCTGAATGTTGGCATAGCAACAAGCTAAGATTGACGTGGCAATTATAGCGGGGGAACTTGTAGTGACTCACGCCTCTTGTGACTGCCTGGGTGTGTATCAGGAGTTGGCCCTGATCCGACAGAATGCGGAACAGAGCAGGGGTGCGTCATGTCTCCCGGATTCCCTGTCTCGTCAATGCAGTATATGAATTTATACCACTATTTTAGATTCATAAAAAAAAAAAAAAGAACATCAGTGGAATCGCAAATTGTGTATAAATATCAAAGATGTATGCAAATGGTTTATCCTTGGTATACTGAGGTATTGGTGTACCCACTGTTTCATTGCGACAGAGTGTAAGATAAAAAAGTCAAGAAGACTTACTGGAAACACGCACACAAAAGGCATTACGTATATTTATGCAAGATTTACCTGGACATAATGAACACACAGGTTTTACAACTACCCTGTAACCTTTTCATCACTCTCCCTCAACCATACCCCACCCCCTTCTCGGCGAGGAACGGGTTGCTAAAATACTGTCTGATTTTAGAAGAGATTCAATGCATATAAGTCATCAATGTTATCAAAGGAGTTTTCCTGAAAATTTTCATAGACCTTTAAAGAGAACGAATACTGAGAGCCTGACTGGGAAAGCGCTAGGAAATGTCAGTAACCTCCTTTAGAGAGAATCGTTTTACGGAAATCTGGGATGATGCATCTCTGGATCGTATGATCGAGAGTGTAAACACTCATAGATGTCACATGACATGGTCATGAAACGGTGGCATCAATAGGTTTATGCCCGAAGAACACCGTTCTATCGGTTATTGTTAGAGAGGAAAGATATTAAGCCTCCTATACGAACATTAAGGCCCTCGGCGTTTAAAGACCTTACAAAGGCATAATTTACCATTTACAGATGAAACAAAAACCCAGCATTAGTGCTTCAAAATGGTTCTAAAATGGGAGTTAGGGATAGAAATAACCAATGTAAAAATTTGAAGCAGTGTATATAATCGATGTTAAGTATATCTGATTGTTAAATACACAAAATGTGAACAATAGTTATAATAAAAATGTTTTCAGACTAAACCGTCTAGTTATGGTTTAATCAGAAAAATAGTGATATCTCCTTATATTTTAGGCTTCGTTGCAAAATTGTATATGATAGGATGTTTTGTGATAGAACTGACGTACACATATGCATCATAAGTGATATCTTGAACATTTTTTGAATCACTGCTTCCAAAGGTAAACAGGACCTTTAACCTTTTCTGTGTCAGGGCCGTTGGACAGTGTGTAAAACGCTTTGGGGTTTTCTGTGCCTATCGGGACTCCAAGCACACCCAATGGATTAAAGTTCAATAGAAGCTTTGGAAGCCTGGATAACTTTACTCAAAACTATTGCCAAGTGTCATTCTTTTCAAGAATAATCTCTGCACAAGAAATCACGTCAATTAACTCACACTAATTCTATATACATGATGACACACTTTCAATGAATATCATTTTATAAAAAGCCCCTCGGATTGAGGACAAACAAAATCCTTTTGCAAACATAATTTGTCATTAAAATCAATTATTGAATTTTGAACGAGTAAAAGTATCACCAAAATTATGTTCATCGCATGACATTAACACTTTACATCGAGATCTCGAGGGAAGGTGTTGGACGTTTTTACTTACTTTTCATCGGTTTGATAAAATTCCATTTATTTGAGGATTCATCTAAGAGGATAATGACTAGAAACGATAACGATAATAGAGCATTCAGGAAATATCATACGCAACGCGCGGGACTTTATAAAGGCTTTGTGCAAGTACATTGTATACATCTCTGGCGGCGACAGGCACTAAATGGTTGAGACCCTGCCTGACGTTAGTCAAGATGAGTCAAGCTCTTACTATCAACCGCAGCTCATGATGTTTACGCTATGTAACACACCTAAGATATGTCTATGGATGTGCGCTATATACTGCTATAGGGATGTGTTAAACGTACTCGAGGACGGACTAATGATTGAAATGATATGGCACATCAATTGCTTTCTTCGCACTGAATGAACTTTTATACATGTGTGTGTGTAGATGTATGTTAAATTTGTCACGTCCGGTGTGTGTGAACACACATTATTATAAACTTATGTTGAATAGGAAATTTAAGATACACTAAACTCTCCAGTTATTTTGGTAATGAATATGTGAAAATTCAATGTTTTTGTTTGTTCTCATTAAGATATGATTAAAATATGGTACAATGGATGTTATACTTGAATCTTTACACACGATTACTTTACGCCCTTTTCATGTGAGTGCAAAACTGGGTAGGCTACGTAGTAATGAAATACCCTCAAGAGGAGAACAATAATACACTGGGTCGATAAGACCTATACCGTCATTTCCTACATATATTTGCATATATAAACTCTGTCAGAAATCAACACATTTAGAATGTTAAAGAGGAGGTCTTGCTTGTTTACTGATATATAGTTTGTAAAATTACATTCGGTTCATTACCGATCGAGATGTTTTTTGGAGTCGCAGAGCCGGGTGGAGTAAGTCTACGGCCCACAGCCTTGCGTACTGCCGCCATCTCAGGGCCGCGAGCGAACTTCGTCTGCTCGATAATCGCTTGTGGGTCGTTGTCCACAGTCCTCGCATACTTCTCACAGTTTTGGTAGAACAACAGAAGCCGATCTTTTCCCCTCTCTTCGTGATCGATAGAGGCGACACTCACTTTGCCCGTCGACGGATAGCGACAAGTCACAGTGTCCTGTAACCAGAGATAAAAAAGGAAAGTTACACATTCACCCAATTTCCGCCGTCAACGCCGACGGACATTACCTTGAATCTCATGTTTGTTGTAACACATCTGTTTGCACCTTGGAGGAATAAGCTATCATATACATGCATTTCTCATTGGATTTACATTTCATTTGCATTTCATCTGCATGCAAATTGAAAAAGTTCATTGTTCAATAAAGTGACAATCGCACAAAGCTAAATCCATTGTATTTCTTAATGACACGTGAACAAAAGAGAAGTACTTAAGAATGATACCTACTTGTGAATCAATAAATCCATTGTGGGCCCATTAATCACATACTGAGAGACAAGATATCAAGACGCGATTGCACACAGTAGCTTGCCTGATGTTGCCAACTCTATAGTTGAAACAGGGAGATTGCGGATGATCACTATGGCTTTGTTTGATAATCGAGGCTTTGCTGGCCAAGATTTTTTGGCAGGCCATGGACCTTGAATTTTTGTTGGGTTTTATACGGATACATTTATAGCATCACTGACAGTGGGGTTTGCTTGAAAAGCATTTTGAATTGAACAACTTTGAAGCTTAACAAGGTGCCAAATTACCTCGCTGAGTCAGCCTGCCAATATATTGTGCATTATCTGAGGATGAATGCATCGAAATAAGCATTGTCGAAGAGTTTTCATCCTATCGTATTTCTTCCTGCGTCATTTTTTTTTTCTGAAGGTGTCTCTCCATGATCCCTTCTTTACTGAGAGGCCTATAAGGCCTACTTGTAATGAGGTCTGCTTTGCGATCATTTAGTTTGAATTTCTCCTCGGCATTATAGATGAGGATGATACATGTTCTTCCATTTTCAGTCAAACTGGTTCCCGTATTTTGTATTCCTTAAGCTGTTTGAAGTGATATAGAATACCAGGAAATCGATGTTTATAGAAAAAAAAAATGCATATGACTTTCTCTCTGTCATACAGACCTATCTCTCTTTGGACAAACGAGGCGTGGGAAAGAACAGAAAATGCATGAATTTAATATCTATCACAAAAGAAAACGGGAAACGACGCTTATAATGTCCACATGTCCATTCTAAGACAATCCTCATTGATGGAGCTTATAGGTCCTACCTTTGTCGGAGCTTTTCGCGTGATGTTGCACTGATATTCGAATCCAAGCAAGCCATTGATAAAGCCAATCGCACTTTCCGTTGTCCGTCTCTTGTACGTGCTCTGAAAACGGAATTCGTTGAGTGGGTTTGTGCTGATGAGTTGTGGTAGTCGGGTCTTGATCCTCGAGCCGAGATTCTGCATCTCAGCAAGACCAGCTGAATGGAGTTGGCCCTGAAGAGAGAGTGCGTACAGGTTGTCCGTGATGTTAGTTAAGTACGCGTAGTCGTTGCTGACTCCCGTCTTCTTTAGTTGAGTCAAAAAGGCATTGTACTCTGCGATGTCACTCGCGCCCGGGTACCTTGTCCCGTGGCGATAGACCACGTAGACGCCCGCGGGCTGACATTCAGCGACGGCGGAGATTTCTGCGACGTCGCGGGCGATAGCGCGCCAATCGCGAAGTCGATTGGCAATTTCGTTCGTACCGGGTTCGAAGCTGGAATCGTAGCCGGTCTTTGTGCTGTAGCGGGGCGTCGGAGCATCGGCCGGCGCTCCCCCCTGCCCCTGTCCGTCGACGTGGACAAGGGAAGCTAAGAGTAGTATCGGTAAAACGTAAATCATGTCAACTTCTGAGGATATTCGGCGATGGAAGGAGGAAAAAGGTCTACAAAGTCGTGTGAGGCTCCTGACTAATAGGTGTGTGTGAGTGATCCAGGCAACGAGTGTCGGGTGGTGTGACAGTTGTGACGAAGGCTAGAAGCCGCTAGGGGCTGGAATCTGCACAGAACTAGCATTGTGTGTCTCACGTGACGTGGGAGTCACGTGATCTTCCTTGTCTTTCATGTCTATGTTGCATGGAGAAACATCAGTCAGTGATGTGGCGGCTCTACAAGCATAGCTCGGCAATCTTGAGATGTTAATAGGAAGGTGTGCTAGTCAGTGCAACACAACCCATCCCCACCTATAGTACCCCAATCCTGCTGACAAAATGAAATTAAGTTGGTTTTAGAGATTTCCTCTTGATTCCTAATTTGTTCAACCATAATTATGAAATCATACTTCAGTCATATCAAATCAAAGTTTTTACATCATTTAGTGAATACTGCAAATATAATTAAATTTTATATGGCCTTCGAGAAAATAGCTACTATTATACAACACACGAGTGACCTTATAACGTCATTGTATTGCCTCGGCTACACGCATACGGGGTATGATCATGTACACACACACACACAAGTAAGCATGGGTAGCCTCACAGAAGTGCGACGGAATTACACGTAAAGCTGACTCACTTTGACCTGAGGGATGTACCCCAATGCCATTTTATTTTTTAATGCACCATCACTTTAGATGCATGTATGCAAACACCAACTGATTACCGGGTCGAATCATTGCATCGCAACTGCGAGTCAAAATAACATGACATTTTGCACACAACAATATGCTCACGCACCATTTCTGTACATAAGATTGAACCTGCATCAAAACAACAACAACAACAACAAAAACCTTCGAAAGTAGTCAGATATGTATTTTTAGTTAAGGGCGGATTCTGAAAGTACTCATTCTGAGCTTTACAATGACACATAATCCAACACAAATGGACTTTGCGAACCCCCTAAATAACGGAAAGAAAGTACAGTCTGGAAAAGTTTCTACTTTGAAGTTTCTACTTCTGTAATTTCACCCAGCTGTTCTCTCTGCAATGAATTCGCAGCGAATGTGTCATATGATGATACGGCATCCAGCGACTGTATGACGTGATGACTCTGTTCATGTTCATTCTTTCTCAAGAATAGGCACTTTGATACAATCCTGATATATTTGCGAGTCATTTGCCCATTCTCATGATTGTCCTCTGATCGAGAAAGGTTTGTCATAATTGAATACACTCAAATATTGCATCACCGAATCTACATGCATGTTCTGAAATCTACTCAAGATACAACTACAGTAGGCACCAAAAATGTAACCTTGAGTGTCACACCACGTGCATACTATGATATATTAGAGCAAATGTGCTTAGGCTATTGTGACGATCATCAACAAATTGCACATACAGTCTAATATTATGTATACATATCACTTTTATCAACTTGTTGCTTTCGGGGGCAGGGGCTATATCATGTTGTAAAAACACCATTTCATGATTCAATTAACATTAGTGAATCTGATTTATGTTATTACTCCCACGGTTACTTGCAACAACTACTGTTAACACTATGGGCCTACTATGGATTAGTGGCAACGTTGTTTCATCGCTGAGCCAATACACTACCGTACCAGTTACTCATCCATATAGCCTTTGATTACAAGTATACCATAACCCACTTTAGCGATGTCGTATCAAACAGTAAAATGACTGAAGACCGTCTTCTTATATATAGCAAAAACAAAACTCACACACACACCCTCACACCTTCACACTCACTCACACACACACACACAGACACACAAATAAAGAACACGAAAATTCCTGTCGGGAGTAGCGCGTCACGTTAAGGTCAATTTTAACAGGAAGTTCCTATTTCAGTGGTTGAATTAGCACCTGCTCATGCAGTCTTCGGAATGTCAATTTCCAATACATGTACTCGATTCTACGATAAAGTAGTCTCGAAGAGGTCATTTGGACTGACTGTGGCATATCAGACCAAAGAATAAGGAATGTATTTAAAGGAAACCCACGGTTCTTCAGCATATTGTGATCCAATGTAGACATGAAATACATAAACCTCAATAAAGTCACTGAAGCAACGAAAATGAGTATCAGCAACGAAAGGTTTTAATTCAAATGGCTGTCTTTCAGCAATTGCTTATTCCAACGTACACGGTTACTAAATAATTACGAGCCTATAGGCATATTACTATGTGTATGTGTGTATTTTACAATTATTTCACCCTGTTGGCGAGTATGGGGCCAATTTCATCGATGTACATAATATGATTGAACTTGTGCTATTAAAATTGCTATTACAGTACGGAAAGTAAAAACTAATTTTGTTAACAAATATTCTGTAATTAGGTTCTTTTTTTTATAGAGAAAAAGTCATGCAAAGAATCTACCAATGACGTACAATAGTGCACTACAATGATAAGCACATTTTGCATTCACCACTCTCCTCAAACCGTATTTTCTAAGATGCATCTTAATACATTGTTAAAATGTGCTATAGTATTTAACAACCACCATAGGATAACTTTTATCCAATCACGCGGTGCGCAAAGTCATTTTAATGTTGTTGTTATTTTCTTTTTTTTTTATTCAGCTACTACCAACTACAGTATAAACGGGGAAGAAATGCGATCAAACTAGTCAATCTATTGTTGACGTCATGGTGATTTATTTGTTAAAGTGCGCAGGTGGCCAACAGCAGCACGCGCGCACTACGCAACCAACAACTCGACGGGTACGGTACATTACGGTATGTGACTGGGAACTTTTCTCATAGTTACAACCACTTGCTGTGTTGTCGCTTACGATTTGCTTATTGTCGCTTCGATTTGCGAATTTAGCGGATCATTGCCAATTTTGGAACTATGGGATCCAGAAATTCCAAACTTGGCCCACGCCCTTCGAACTCGTCGTCTAAAACCTCGATTGGAGTTCAGGGCTGTTTCAGAAGTATCTTCTGTTTTAAGAGGCTGAACAGGGTGAGTTTGTCTTTTATAATCTTTCGAGTTACTTGAAATGATTTCATGTTTTGAGTTTGTTGGGAGATAGATGCTGACAGGTGTAACTTTGAATGTGTGATTTATTGTGTGTCTTGATGTGTAGAAATTAATTTCCGGTAATACATTTCGGTGAAAAAGAAAAAAAAAATCTCCTCATGCTTGATTTGATAATATTCCACAGGTACTACACAAGGACATGTACTCATTTTTTTTTCACACTGTGTTTTATAAAGAATCTCGATTTAATGGAGGTATTTAGCCGTTTGATCACTGAGATACCGCGCAATATTTGTGGCGCTTTCGTTTGAAGAAGATCCAAGGGAGTAAGAATATTTAATCCTATCATGCTCATTTCTCTGTGTGTGTATTTCTCTCTCTCTATCCCTCCGTAACAAGTTGTTAGCATTTAACTGTCCCAACCATAGAAAAGAAAATGCATCTATAGACATATTAGCTTAACTTTTATCTGTGTTGGATCTCCGACAATGATCAAAGCGATCACAATGACTTTTGTTTTACTTCTTATGCCTTATATTCAAATCGACGATTTAAAGAAAATAAAATCACTACAAGGAAACATACACATTCATACATAATGAATGGGGAGACTTTATACAATGAATATGAATATGAAAGCAAATCAAAATTGAGTTATGCTAGGCAATGACAGTCTACATTTGAAGTTAATCTTAGTAGCTTTATACACCTCTCCCTCTAATAGAATTTTACAGTAAAATACGGGAAAATGATTTCAGCGAATTGATAGAAACACACACACACATGAATATATTAAAGAAAAAAATGCACAGTTAATAACTTGAAGATGATAATGCCACAATACATTATCTAGCGGATAATCTACATACTGTACATAACTAAGTGTAATGAAATACTGACATATAAAACACATTCACGTATGGTGAACAAAAACACTGAAATTAAATCAATACTAAGAAATAATCAGATGACATGTAACCATTCACTGGCGGATGTTGATAACATCATGTTTTGTACTGTGCTCTATTTGTGACATTTCCATTAGCAAAGGAGGTAAAATTTGTCAAGTCCTTCTGAGGTTTTGCAGGGAAAAGTTCGTACATCTTTTGCGATTATATTCCCATACTTTTGTGATACACAGCCTTGTAACATACTTGTTTAAAAGTCTTCATAATCGTTCTGTATTTAAATGGATAGTTAAATCAATTCATCATTTAACTAAGATGGCAAAGTTTGTAAATTTTCCCAGTTCCATTATATTTGCCTGTAACCATGGGTTACGATCTGGTTGATTTTTATACACAACATTGCGTGAGTGTTTCCAAAGTCATATCCCAGAGCAAGCTGATTTGATCTTTTCATTGTTTTGTTTTGTTTCTTTTCATTGTTTTGTTTTGTTTTGTTTTGTTTTTGATTAGCGTTTTGTGTGCTGTTATTGGTATACTCGGGTATCATGCTACCTTTGAGAATTAGGTCAACCTGCGCGTATGTCTCCATGACGTAACAGAAGCATACAGAGTTTAACATTATAATCTGGGCATTAAAAGTGTACGCTACCTTCAGGCTTGCAAGAAGATAATGCATATTCATTGATTTACATTATTACATATGCGCGTAAATTTGGATGCGCGCGTTCATCACCTTATAGCAACATCAAGATAACACAGTTGGTGTCAGTGTGACAGATAACTGTTATCTTAGCCGCACTTGCTTGCTGTGCTTTCGTTCTTAATTGACGGAGTTAAGCGAGATATTGCCAATTTTGGAGTTATGGGAACCCGAAATTCCAAACCTGGCCCATGCCCTTCGAGCTCGTCGACTAGAAAGTCGACTGGAGGTATTCAGGGCTGTTTCAAAAACATCTTTTGTTTCAAGAGGCTGAACAGGGTAAGTGAAGTTGGAGTGCGCACTTGTACACTGTAATGTACTAGTACTACATAGTTGGTTGTTTATGGCGATAAAGTCTACCTTAGTTTGTCATTATTTTTCTTCTTAGCCTAATTTCTTCTGCTTTAACACCTACTAATCCTTTTCTTTCTCTCTTTTTTTTGTCATATTGCATTATGATCAACTTCCTCTATTTCACTCTACTTCGAACAGGTGCTGCCTCTGGCAGTTGAGTCAGAGGAGAGTGTCGCCCCGCAGACTGCCGTGACCTCCGTCGTCCGTATGGACGACGTCGAGCAGTCTCATTCCAACGCCAGCCTCCGTTCTACCACACCTAACACCGTGGTCTTCTACACCTCACTGCCAGGTAGTACCGAACAGATCGTGCACACTGGCAGCTCTGCGCCTGGTAAGGAGCCTATCCTCAAACATTTCGTATCATTTTTTTTTTTTTTAATTTGCATTATTGCGTCTACGTGTGTGTACGTGCCTGTTTGTTTGTTTGTTTTTGTTTGTTTTTGTACATGTTTCCTGATCAATTCTAGTGTCTGTGTAGTATGATTGTGTATGTTAAGTGTGTGTGTGTGTGTGTGTACAATGTTTGGGGGGTGAAGAACAGTGTGGATGGCATCATTTCGTTGTTGTTTTCGATCTTACTTTCTGAATGCTGGTGGTTGCTGGAGCGCATTGTGACGTTAGCTGCAATGCGCGTAAGAAATCGTACTGAGTGGCAGCTGCGTCATACACACACACACACACACACACACAAATCCTATGCAATGCTACACACGAGTAACTACTACTAGTACAGTAGCTTGGACCAGCAATGCTGCCAGCAGGTGGCAGGTAAGGTTAAGTTGTACGCAATCGCGACCTAGGTGGATGCGTGGTAAGCTTAGTGAGTTTGATAACAAGACTAGTAGGCCTACCGGCCTATTTGATGGATCTTTGACTGGGTAGTCACGCGGCGGGAACATACAAACAATAACAAACTTGAAGCTGGTTAAATAAACATTGAATGTTCAAAAGATATGGCTATAATAAGTCAAAGTCATCCTCTGTAATCACCGTGTTAGTATCTTCACAGTTTCAACTAATACTTACTAGTAAGTAGTATTAGATGTAGCCTATAATTACTTTTTAGGGAAGTCTGTGAACATGTATATGAATCTTGTTTCGTTTTTCTTCTTTTTGCTTCTTCTTCTTCTTTTCATTTTTTTTTTTTTGTGTGTATGCACGTCATTCTTGTATCAATTTCAGTCACACTGTTACATCAGGCAGGACATCCCAAAATAACTTACATTATTGTGCAACACCCTCTGCTTTCAAAGGCTATTAGTATTATGCTCCGTGTACATCGCTACAAATATAGGCCTACCCTTGTATTCTATGATTGATCTCACTGGAATTTACAGTGTACCTGAGTTTTATTGAATGGATGAATACATACATGATCATATTCATTTGGACATGAACACTTTTAAAAATGCAGATACTTGTTCGACCTTCTCATTATCACACACAGGACCGTAGGTTATTAGGCCTATCAATTGGATATCACAAAGTAACAAAGCGCAACACCAATTTTACTAGCACTCTTCACGTAGACAACCTTCTTAATCTGGACAAAGTCGCTGCCTAAGCAAATGAAGTAGCCCTATAACACTAAGAAATTCTAAGCCCAGAATTGATCTGGTCTGATCAAAAAGACTTCAATTATCGCCTGACTAAGGAAGTCTTTGTCTTACTGTATACTCCAGGCGTGACCTATTCATATAAACTAGTCAGACCGCCCTTGAAATATTGTTCTTGTGTATGGAACGAATCCCCCTCCCCCCCCCCCTCCCAAAAAAAAAAAAGTGTTGGATAAATTAGAAAAGCTTCAATCGGCTCAGATTAGAATGACCAAGTTAAAGGCATAATTTACCATTTGCAGATGAAGCAAAAACCCAGCATGAATGCTTCAAAAAAGTTCTAAAATGTGAGTTATGGATAGAAACAACCAATGTAAAAATTTAAACCAGTATAATCGATCCTAATTATTGTTAAATATACAAAATGTGAACAATAGAACAATAAAGATGTTTCCAGACTTAACAACTGACTAAACCGTCTACAGTTATGGTTTAATGAGAAAAAAAAAATAGTGATCTTCTTATATTTTAATAGGCTTTAATGCAACACATTTATATGGCAGGATGTTTTGTGATATAACTGACCTACACATTTGTCTATGCATCAAAAGTGACATCTTGAACATTTTTAAAATCACTGCTCCCAAAGGTAAACAGGGCCTTTAAGTAGCTATAGATATATGGTACAGCTGTATGACTTGTCATAATATTCTGAGAGACAAGTCTTTGAGACTGAAAGTTTGGGAATTTAACCTCTTCAGGCTTGAGTACAGTTATGTGAACGTGCAGATATGATTCAGGTATTCGGGATTTTACATTTAATGGCTAAATGCATGATATAGTGTTAGTTAGTAGGGGTCTAGCCTCAATCGTTATATATCTAGAACTCGAGTTTGATCCCGCTGCTCTCTAACAGTTACTAGAAATGCATCTACAGGTCTGTAGACTCTATTCAACGCGTTACTCATCTAATGTTTTTAATGTCAATGATCAAGTAGGCCTAGGAATATGTAGGATCTATGTGAGTATGTCTATTACAAAAAACTCTAACGTTAAACATTAGAGTTTTTTCTAGATCCTCTGACAGAAAGAGTTTCTAGCGAGCGGTAGACCCCTAGGACCCTAATTAATAATAATATTTCTAAATTTGTAAAGCTCTATAGGGCATATATTCTACTAAAACATAAAGGATTCTACAGACACAGTCTAACACTTGTTAGGGTCTCGTTCTAGACCTAGGCCTAGCCCTAGATTAGGGCTAGGGTTCTAAAATGTTTCTAGACCAGTTAAAAGGGTTAGGTGTAACGTTAGACTTAGAACTCTTAACTCTTCCAACAAGAAAGCAGTGAATTCCTGGAATTGTCTTTGCTTATAATATTGTCGTACAAGGCGCCTAGTTGCTAGGATCTAGACTCTAAACGTTAGACTCTAGAGTCTAGTTTCTAGAGAGATGGAGATGGTGGGTTGTCCTGTGAGAGTGTAACTGGCATGGGTTGTGCGGATCCCACTGCTTCCTTCCTTGGTCCATTTGGAATGTCAAATAGGGCCTAACGTTAGGCCTAACTGTTAGAAGGTGTCTATATGTTTTGATGTTGGATCCTCGATGAGTTCTTGGTTGGAAAATTCAGATCCTTCCCATAGAATCTAACGGTTACTCGGTTTCTGCCATTCTTTGCTTGATAAGTTGAATGAAATTGCTTTCTTGGAGAGACTTCGCTGACTGCCAGATAAGGTTAGGGCCAGTAGAACTCTAACGTGAATATAGCTAACATGTTACGGCCTTGACGGCTATTAAACTTACCAACAGGCGACAGTTTCGTTGGGTATCCTGACCAATAATCTCGTAGATTCTAGTCGTATCTTTATGACAAAATCCTGTGAAGGCTATCTCTCTGAGTGTCTTCTTTGGTCATAGATAAGTTGTTCTTTTCCGGTTTAGGCCTTCTGACTTCTGTTAGTTAGGACTAGAATTTCTAGGTAGGCTAATAAAAACATGTAACACGTTAGGCCTAACGTCACAGGACAGGCCAGGGCGTCCACACCACCAAAGAGTATCCCTCGAGAGCTCTTTGGTCCACGTCCACACCACACCACCATCCACGTCACGTCACCACGGCATCATCACACACCCCTGAAAAAAAAAAAAGCCCTCCAAAAAAAAGTAAGTATCGGTACGCCCTAGTCGATATTACACTTTTGTCGGTGTTCGATCGATTCCGATTACATAATTTCGATTTTTCGATCATTAGCCCTGCTTGTGGCCGGCTCGCGCGTGTGTGAAGCACTGGTGTGAACGCGTACACACGATCGAGTACGAGTAGGCCTACAAGTACTGCAGCTAGCATGATGAGCATGATCGATCCTCCTGTGCGACGACTCATGCAGCATGCAATCAATGCGCGTATGAGTCTGTTTTTTATGTTGTTGTTTTGATTGTGTGTATAAAAAAGAAATAAATACACGTGTAGAATAAAAAATGACACTCTCCTCTACCCGCGTGCGTCAAACCTCTGTTATTGTTCGTAAAATGAGAGCAGATTAATCCAATGGGGGTGGGGGTACAACTGTACTTGTGGAAAGATTTGGACACCGATGCCATACCAGGCTTCTTCAGATCATGACGTCATTATATTTTAGACACGCATATCAGTAAAAAGCCATATCAGAATATGCAATATGACCATTTCCAAACAAAACATCATTCAAATCTGATAGCGCTCTTTGCAACTCCTCTCAAATTCCTTCCTAGACATGGTAGGTGAGTGCACGTGTCCTACCGCACAATCCATCTTTTTCCAATTTTCATTTAGCGCTGATGGGTGCTTCACACATCGCACACACAAACACACACACACACACACACGAACACGCACATACATATGCATACAGATACAATTGTATCCACTCATCACGTCTCCATTTACCCCCCCCCCCCCAGAAAAAAAAAAAAAAACCTGACAAATCTCTTCAGACGAAAGTCTTTGAGTAACTTCTTGACATAGGAATTAAAAAGTATGCGTGTAGAATAATCGCGCAACCGGACGAGCACAAAGTCACGTAAAAATGTATTTTTGTACACAGAATCACATCAGTGCCGAGACGTGCTTGACCTTCCGACCACCATCTCGGATGATGACGAGCACGTCGTCGATTCCAGCATCGACGCCGGCCAGCGGGCGAGCGAGGATGTCGAACGCACAGAGGTCGTAGACTTTGTCGAGGACACCAACACCTGTACCGAAGACAAGGTCTCCAGCGAGGAGCCGGAGGGGAAGGAGGAGCCGGCTGAAGCACCAGATGCCGCACCACAGGTAAAGGATGCAGGGAGCGTATAAACTAGCCTTTTGTCAAGGCCCTCTCGCTGTATGGTGAAGAGAGCCCAGCTGAGTGGGGTTGCGCGAGGGCCTTTTGAGATCTGCTTCGCATCCTTTTGTTAGCCCTTTGAATTACCGACTTTTGCTCCCCGATTTCGGGAGCAAAAGTCGGGGTCCAATCAGCGTGTCTGTCTGCTCGAACCCGATTTGAATAGAGCAAATGCACGCCGCTGCCGCAGACCTCACAGAACTCTACACACAGAGTGTGTAGAGTTCCGTGGCAGACCTCCTCGGGTGGTCAGTGATGCATGCGAACAGGCATGACCACCAAGGCTGAGGATGCGGGGAGCGCGCCATTCCATTGGTTGACCGGAAGCCATTAAAATGAGTATTCAGAAGGGTTCACGTGTCATGAATAATAATGTGTGAAGCAGATCTCAAAAGGCCCTCGCGCTGGCGCGCTCGGCTGGGCTCGCTTCGCTCGCCCATTACAGCGAGAGGGCCTTGACAAAAGGCTACGTATAAACCAGCTTGGACGACAGTGTTCAAAAAATGGATGAATTAGTGACAGAGAATGAATTAAGAAAACAATTTCAGTGAACAAAATATACGAATGAAACAGGAGAGGAAACTATCGCAGAAAGATTGGAGCAGAGGGTAACTGACAGAAAATGCACTAGCTATCAGGTAATATAGGAGTATCGGTGATTGGAAAGAAAATGATAGTCAAACCATGCAAAGAGGAATACATGTAGAACGTTAAAATAGGTTGAAGATTGAAAATGTAGTTTGCATAACTTTCAGTGGTCATCTGTTTGCCTGAAGATGCTTAAAGGTGCTATTGAGCTGATTGTGATCTCGGTATATCAAAAGAAACATGATATGTCTTTTTAAATCAATAATTCAATTAAATTCAATTACATACCCCCCCCCTCCACACACACACACACACACACACACACACACACACACAATAATACACAATAATCTAGTACGATAGAGAAATAATAGTATTTCGTTGCGTATAATCACAACTTCTTTGCGATTTATTCCAACTTTATTGCTAAAATCTGCCCGTATATACTTTGACGTTTTACAATCTTGGTTTGAAAGTCTCAGGAAACAATTGATCAGATTAAAATAAGTCATTAGCATCAGTTCATTTAATGATAAATCAATTCATGTACGCATATAGAACAGAGCTTTGTGATCAAATACCTTAACAGCAGGAGCTGTGCGTGATGAGCATCGATACTCCAGAGAGCAGAACTTCACTGGAGACGATCAACCCTCAGACAGAGGAGACAACTCCAGCAGAGGCGGAAGAGGAGATCGCTTCTACCTCGAATGCTCCTTTTGTCAAGGAGGATGATCTCGTAGTCGAGAGCCTCGACGACTCGGAGGATGAGGAAGCAAAGGCCCACTCAGGAGGTATACGGAGCAAAAATAACAACTCTTGCATTTGTCTGGAGCAAATTTAATTTCATTATGGCTCAAGGGTGTGTTCGACTTCTGGTTGACATTTAAAAACCGATTCTCTATAACTGAGATGCAATTGATTGGTTCCCACTTATCTCCCATAGCAAGCAATTTAGAATTTCGTGTTGAATTCCAATCTTACGCATGCATGCTTCTCTGACTATTAATTCATGTTATGTTAAAAAAAGGAAGAAAGTATCAGCAGTATTTTTCGCATTATTTTTAGTGTTTGCCCTTTGACGTTGATACCTCGAATTCACTTCCAAAATACTTAATTTCGTATCATCTAATTTAAAAAAAAAAAAAATTGCAAGTCTTTAGCAATCACTTACATGCGCTGCCTTCCATGCATGTACACATTGTGATTCAATAAATGGAAAGAAATATATCTTTTTTGACAGTCAATAAAATAATATGCCTCGTTCTTTGTTTTCTCTCTTTCTTCCTATTTTTTCCTCGCCCTTTGCCATTTTTTGTTTCCTTTCTTCTTCCCCTCTTACTATTATTATACTGAACTACAACTTAATTCTTCATCTTCTCTTTCATTGTAAGTTGTTCATTCTACTTTCTTCTCTTCTTCTTCTTTTAAATCGTATTCTCCCATGTGAATGACATTCCTTCTCTCTTTGTCTATGTTCTCGACCTTAATCTCCTGTTGTCTAGTTGAGAGCCTTGCTGACTCTGGATTGGGTTCAAGTTCTCCAACGATGCTCGACATCAACTACGAACCCGACTTCGAGCCCGAGAGCCCGCCGGACGAACATGACTACGACGTCGATAACATCGAGGGCGAGGACGGAGACGGAGACGGAGAATACCTGTATCCATCATACTCGGATTCCGACTCGTTCGAATCCTCCTCCGATAGCGACGATGAGGCGGAGATGAGGAGATTGCTGATCAGGGATAGCGATGACGAGGTTGACTATAGGTACATTTCCTCCGACTCGGACAGTGACTTCGACTCTGACGACGAGGATTACAGCTACAGGAGCAGGGAAAATGGCATTCCAAGATACCAGTCGGAGATGGCTATTGCAGAATGGAGGGAGGGGGTCGCGGTGTGTTTTTTTTACTTCATCGTCAGTGCTCGTGTTCCTTTTTTGTGGTGTTGCATGGTTCTTTTTCTCTATATTTGGTCATTGCATGACATATAAAGCTTTTTTGCTTTTATGCTTGTACAGCAGGCCTCATGAAAAGGAAGCGAAACATAACGAAATGATGATGGATGAATCTCTATGAATAATGCATATCATAATATAGTTCTTGACCATCGTGTTAAAAGAGTGAATGTTTGCATGATGAATAACCACACCATTAAATGCTTGAGCTAGTTTCCCGTTTGCCACGTTATTTGTCCCGATTTCCACTTTAGATAATGAAATAATGACAAGTGTTTGATTGTGCTTTTGCGAACTTAAAGTTCTATATGGTAAATAATGTACGTATAAATGATGTAATTTACAGAGATCAATACTGTATTGATTGCGATAATCTGTCAGACTAAACGTTGACCATGTTGTTGTTGCTGCTGTATAATCATCAGGCTTAGAATGTTAGCAGCGGTCAGATTATTTTATACTTTATACTTTATACTTTATTTCATCTCATTGCTTCACTGCACAAACAGCAGAGTCAATCGGCAGCTGACCTTGCCGACGAGATCAGCTACGTCTTGGAGCACGAAGCAAGTGTGTCACCAGAAGACCTCCTTCGACGGGCAATCAGGAATTCATGGATGAATCGAATGGGCATCATTGATTAGCTCGCTCGGCGCCGGCCGAGGCGGCAGTGGGGGCAAAGGAACATTGGACGGTGTCATTTGAAAGGTACTTTTGTACAAAATCTGCTTTAATAGTCAATGTTAGTCGGATGAGAATCTAAACTTACTATCCCTATCTACAGTTGTATTTCCAGCCTAACTGATCACAAATGATGACATTCTCCTGTGTTCAGTTATCCCTCTCAGTTATATAAAAATGCAGGTTCCATGCTAAAATAAAATAAACTGAACTGAGCTGAACTGAACTATATACAGATATATTATATGTAAAATCATTATCTATACTTACATTATTTTCAAATTCATGTTGTGTATTGTGTAATACTAGCTGCTAATTCCATATGGGTTTTTTTTTCTACTTTTGTAATACCCTTGTTCACATTCTAATCGTGACATTTGTCATTGCTTGCATTTTTGGAATCAAAATTTGAATTAATATTTGTTTGAATACAGAAATAAACCAAAAACCATGCCAAACCAAATTGTTCACGAAAGAAATCCAAATTACCATAGCCTATAGAGGGGCCTGCTTGTCCTCCTGATATGTTGTAGCTTCCCCGACAATTGTTTCTTATGCAGCTCATGGAACTTGCTAATATGACTATGCAAATTAGGTTGTAAGGGAGGGAGTTCAAAGTTTAAACAATGTTAACAAATTAAGAGTTTTAAAAAATAATAATAAAACGTTGTTGTTTATGACTTCATTATTATAGATTTCAAAGACTGAATACCGGTACTCATCTTTGTCCTTTTGACCGTGCTGGAGAGCCACTAAGATTCATTATTCCCTATGAATTTGCTCTTGTACGCCACCATAGCTATAAGGGAAGATGGCTGTCACAAGGAGCAAACGTGGTCAGGGAACTCGTGGGTCGACCGTACGTGGTAAAACACCTCAGAAAAAGGCTGGAAGGACGAAATGTGATCAGAAAGCTCCATCCAAAGGAGGACGGAAAGATGAAAGAACTAGTGACAGTGGTGAATCAGTTCGAAAAACTGAAGTAACAAACGATGGCATGCGTGAAAGCAAAGTAGCCGCCTCGGCCAGCGGAACCGCACCTGCCCTCTCCCCCGCTGGGGCAGGGGACGGACTTGAGGAAGATGCGTCATCACATGCCGACGACGCGCGGAGTTCAGATACAGAAGAGGAAACTAATGACTTTCCATTATTCGTCGTTGACTCTAAACCAGACTTCAAACTAATAATGGATAAAAACAGCGATGACGACGAGGAAGAGGAGGAGGAGGAAGTCACCGGACTTAAATTCACAATCGACAGAAAAGGAAAAACTTACTCAAGATTAAGTGAAACAGCTGACAGAGAATTGAATGCTGTGGAACAAGGCCTCAATTTGCAGTCTGGTGACAGTACAAAAAAGGCCAATTCTTATTCACTGGGCCCTTTTTCTAAGCACAAAGGAAATGCTAAATCGGGAAAAAGGAAGGAAAAGTAAGTCACATGAGTGAGCATTTCATTTGCAAGTTGCCTAGCTGTATCATCATCATATAAGTAAGTAGGCTTCAATCATGTCAAGCACAAAACTCAATTGTGTGTCATTCTATATTCAAAGAAAAGGGAAAGTAGGCCCTAGACACCCTAATCCTATAATCAGATAATGCATGTAGTAGTAGGGTCTACTCAAAGAGCAATGCTTTGTTAACTAATACTAATAGTAAATAAGTGCTGGTGACTCACTGTGGCTGCCGCCGTGGAATAGCTACAGTTGACACATTTCTTTCTGAGCATGTTACTATTTAACGTACAACATTAAGCAATCCTCTTGCTTTACTACTAACATCAATTACCATGAAGTCGCCACTACCTAAAGTCGCCAGACATTCTCATTGCATGTAACGCGCGCTGCTATTGGAGATCAGCTAGGGCGACGGATTTTCATGCTCTCAAAAGACATTTCTAATTCACCTTTTTCCTCCATAAAAACACAAATGATTCTAATCCAAATTTATGTTATCATATGAACAGGTGACAAAACCTTTTTTAATGCGAGAATGTTTTTGATTTCGAAAGGATTGAAGGTACAGTTGGCAGATTAACACAGTTTTTCGAACGCGATGATGCGCAATGCATCTTACATTGAAGTGTGTGTATAACACACCCGCTAATAATACGTAGCCCGCTAATAATACATAGCGCGCTATGGGCGGCGGACTACTTGCCTATTGACTGTTAGTTAGTTCGCCAACCCAGGAGTGATAGGAAATACACACAAGTGGCGACTATACGGTAACTGACATTACATGTAGATCTACTAATACTGGTGCAAGGCTCAGTCAGGCAACAGTGATAGTCTGCAAAGATTTGTATAAGAACTAGATCTCCACTTACTACATAAATGTTCAGAGACCCATCACTATTAATGTACCTTTGCGATTTGTGTATATTATCTATACCTTGACCCTGAACATGAAGAGCTGCTGCCTTAGAAGCACCTTGTGTGATAGATGTCGGCTTTGACTTGGGAGACAGCTACATCAGCCTGGATGGAGGGGACCCAGCATCCAGCAAGGCAGCAGTGGAGAACATTCTGTTGAAGAGTCAGAAGGATAAGGTCAGCATATATGTATGGTCTGCGACCAAGACTTTGTTCAATAAAGTAATACATGGATGCTAACTGGCTGGTTACAATACTATATATGTTAGTCAACATCAACACATACTGTAAAAGTATTGCTATTGATATTGGTTATGTACCGTGATTTGCTTCATTTGATTTCACAGAAAGTAATTTGTATGAAATTAGGAATGTTGTTTTGTTTGTTTGTTTGTTTTATGTTTGTTTTGATACTGACCTTTCATACCTAAACAGGAAAAAGGAAGACAACAAACTTACATCTAAGCCTTTGAAAGTTCCACTGTTGGCACACCTTGATTAATACCTTGCATTGTCCTGTGATAAGGTTTGAGTACAGCAAAATCAACAGGATGGCATTTGCTGTGCCATCCAGTGCAAAATCATGAATTTCTGTGCCATTCCTTTTCATTAAAACTAAAAATAATTTCCCACAATTGCATGATCATTTAAACTTGAACAGGTAATATGTGTCAGGAAAATTGGTCGATTTTTGACTATCTGATTTGCCAGGTACTTCTTGCTATCAATTACAATTAAGCTGTGTAATAGCTGATGTTTTCTAATTGCATGTATTGACATTGTGAATGATTGTTATTCACACAGTTAATCAAGAATAGTGTGCTGACTCCAGACTTTGAGAAACGGCACGCCACACCATCTTACTACCCAGCAGCTCGTCAAGAGAAGAAAAGGAGAAAAGTAAGTTTGTTTGTTTGTTTGTTTAAGCGTACGCAGACAAGATTCAACTTGGACTTGACTTCTGTGGGTATGGGGTTTGTGAGTTGTTTTTAAGTTAAGGAAATATGCATGCTAAGGAATTTGATCAGCAAGTGATCCAGCAGTTTGTGCTTTGCTAACCCACAAGATATTAACAATCAAATTCTAATGATAACAGCTTTATAGAGGGAAGACTTCTTATGCATACTGGAATATTTGTATTTCATTTGCAGACTTAAGAGCAAGGATGTACTCCTTGCTTGAATTCCCTACATCATGTTGTTCCAATTGAGTAAGCTTTGATTACAGTGCCGGTCATGATAAGTCACCTCATAACATCACACAGGATTAAAGCCACGATGCCAATTTGTGGGAGCATGCATTGTCAAATTTTTACAAGAGTTTACACAAATAGATATTGAGTAGTCCCTTTAACATGGCCTCTCCTCACAGCAAGAGCGCGAGTCATCAGCAGGCCCAGGCTGGTTCGACATGAGGGCCCCAGAAATGACAGAAGAGCTGCGCAACGACATCAAGGTCATCCGCATGAGGTCCACCCTGGACCCCAAGAGATTCTACAAGGGCAACGACACGGCTGCTCTGCCAAAGTTTGTGCAGGTCAGTTCTCTCTCCATTCACACATTGAATGAGTAATATATCACCCTTGTGCATTGTATTTTATTACTGAGAGCAAAATGTGTATAAGACTTTCATTTTGAGTTTAATGTTTTGCTCTGCTTTTGTTGTGAAAATCTTCTCTTGGCCAGGAAATTAAAGTTCAGGTATCACTTTATTCTCTCTAAATGTCCTTCTATTGATTGAGTTAATGAAAAAAAAAAAGAAGACTGCAATATATAGGACATTCTAAGCTTAGAGTGAGAAAAATCTCATCAGTAGAAAAAAAAAATTTAATGTAGGAATGTCTCTTCCCCCTTTATGGTTGTCCAAAGCTTAATGAGGCCTATTGATCTCAGTTATCTGAGTACCGGTATCTGTTGCCTCTAAGAGCACAAAGTTCTGCCTACCTAGAACAGTAGTGTATTGAAGCCATCTTCTCATTTGTAACTATGGCATGGTGATTTGAAACTGTGTAGATTGTCATTTTGTTGAACAGCACATACAGCACAAAATTATATGACAAGGTCATGGATGGAATTCCCAACTGAGTGGTAAACATGATGTGGTGTGATGGACTCTTATTTTTGACTTTATGTATTACCACAAAGAAAATCTTATTCTGAGTACATGTATATTGGACCTTTGCTTGTAAAACCAATGTCCCTACTCTTTAGTTTAAATATGATATATGTAGACTATTTGATGAGTGTACTGGCATTCAGACTTGTTTCTATTTTGAATTAGTGATGGGCTATTGATTTCACTTGCCTCCTTTGGTCCTCATCAATTCTTGTATGTTACCTGGGCTACTAAAGTAAAGCAAACTTGACCATTATTGTTGTTTGTGTGTTTTGTTTCCTTCCATAACATTTGCTCTGCACTTTGACCATTTGTACTGACCAGGTTGGCACAGTAGTGGACAGTCCTCAGGACTTCTACCACTCCCGCATCCCGAAGAAGCAGCGGCAGCAGACCTTGGTTGAGGAACTTCTGACTGATGCGGACTCCAGGAGGTAAGTGGATATGTCGGTCAGTGAAGTCTCTTGTCAGGGACAAAATGCAGTAACGGGAATCTGATGGTGTAAAGTTTTTCTTTCCTTTCACAACCATGTATAAGGAGACAGCATCACGGGTGTGAAAGTTTAGCTTTGAAGCTGATTTCTGCCTTGCTTGGTTTTTGATTTTCAGCTTATCTTAAGCATTTTGTGCACTTCCTCTCTACAAAAATATAGGGGTTTCTGTGACATCAGCTGTTTTCAACTCTTTTTATTGGTGTCACTCATACTCCTGCAGCATGCTTTGCATGAATCAGTGAATATTTAAACTAGAAAATGCCAGGAGACTGAAATGTGATAATGAGATGACAGAGCTTGTACATTTGTCTGAGTGTTTCCTGATCCCTCATGACCATGAAGAATTGTACAGAGTGTATGTATGTGAGAGTACTTCCTTGTCCTCAGGAAAGAGTGATACTTGCCAATATTTTTGTACATCTGCCATGCTGTGTTTGAGTTTGACAACTGCATTGCAAAAACAATACATTGTGATATTCATCCATAAATTCTCTTCAAATCAAACTGTTCTTCACTGTAACGCTGCATCAAACAATGAATCCATAAGTGTTATAACTTGTTGTTAACAGTGAGACTTCTGTCAATTCTCTCCCTTCATCATATTTTTCAGTTACAACAAGAGGAAATACATGGAGTTGCAAGAAAAGTTCCGCTCCTTCACGAGGGGAGGCAAAAAACACAGAGGCCGGAAGAAGATGGGTGGAAAGAAGAGATAGTAGCAGAGCAAACTCAACAGCCTCCAGAAAACAGATAATGCCTCCTTAAAATACCATCACCCCGGCCTTTCAAGTTACCCTGGATTGAAACAGAGATAGTGCAGATTTGAGACTTGCAACTCCCCCATCAAGCATCCAGTGAAAGAGTAGGAGGATATTATATTCCACCCCACCCCTTACCCAGTTCTTGAAGCGATGTATCTTCTGCAGCCTCCAAGGACCTGAGATGAATTTTCACGCACAATACTAGTTTGAGACTTGCAGTGACCTATCCTGTACGTGGTAACAGCAGGAGAAACATCAGATCAGCCTCTCGTCCTCCACCCCTGGGCCAACTGTTTCCCCTTTGGCCTCCCCTGCCCCTTTTGGACCTTGCTCATCTGGACAGTTAGGCCATCCATTCTACCAGCCATTATTGTTGGGGCATTCCAAATCAGCTGTTTGACCCCCTTCAAGAGAACACACTCATAATTCCTTCAAGTTTCTTTAGAGCAGGAGGCCTGGAGATGCATATCAGACTCTCAGACTTAGGATATCAGGAATCATCTGGACGCACGGTCTATGCTGTCTCATGTTATACTCTGTTGGGGGAAAGGAAGCAACATGAGAGAGTAGGTGAATATTAGATTCCGCCTCACCCCTTACCCCGTCCTTGAAGCGACATATCTTCTCTGGCCTCCAAGGACCTGAGATGAATTTTCATGCAGATGCTGGTTTGAGACTTGCAGTGCCCCATCCTGTACGTCATAACGGCGGGAGACACTTCAGATCATCCTCTTGTTCTCCACCCCAGGGCCAACTGTTTCCCCTTTGGCCTCCACTGCCCCTTTGAACCTTCCTCATCTGGACAGTTTGGCCGTCCATTCTGTAAGCCATTATCATTGGGGCATTCCAGATCAGATGTTTGACCCCCTTCAAACCATCACACTGAATTTCAACAGAGCAGGAGGCCTGGAGATGCGTACCAGACTCTCAGACTTAAGATATCAGAAATCATGTGGACGCAGGGTCTATGCTGTCTAGCGTTACACACTGTCGGGGGAAAGGAGGCAACATGATTAATGTGTACCTACGTACGTATTTGCAAATATAATATAAAATTTCTATAGCACCATACAAGTTCCCAATATACCTAGCAAACAAGCTTGTAGGTGTGAGGTATTCCAGTTTTGGAAAATGCTATAGATATTATGCACTAATGAAGGGTCAGATATCAGCTATCACCCAAAAGTAAGAGAATTATCATTACATCAAGACCAAGAATAGGCAACTCCCTTCATTTCTGATGTGATGACACGAACAACCCCATCTTAAGAGAAAATGACAACTAGGGAACAACAATGTCATAACTCAGAGCTTAAAGTCTAACCTTAATTTAATTCATCTTGTCACTGGCCTTGGAAATGTTAGGGAATGTGGACCATAATCAGTCAAATGGTATGAAACTTTAACTCAGCTGGAGCACCCTCTGAATTGGGGTGGCAAGTTTTAAATCTCCTTCACTTATTCACCCTTCACTGACTTGCACATTGTTACTTTGAAAATGTTAGAAATAGGCAATTCCTTGCAGGAACTTTCATAGATGTGTCAAGGGGCGGTAGGCAGGATAAATGTTACATTCCTTAATGCAGTGCCAATGACATCGAAGTGCCTCATTGAGCTGTTGACAGCACCAGTGGAAAATTAAGAATATTGCTCATTACTCCATTTAAGTGGAAGTGCCAATTTGTAATACAGTAAAACCTGTCACAGCAACCACCTGCCATATACTACCACTAAAAACAATTCCCTCCAAGAGAAAAACCTTGTTAAAGAACCTCCTTATAGCGGTCACCTGTCTATAAATGCCATATTTGCCGGCGATAAGGCCACGTTATTTTTCACAAAACGAAAGCAGTAAAGTCGGGGTGAGGCCTATATGCCGACACAAGCAAATTGTCTTTCCAGCTCAAGAGAATCACTTGCCTGTTCCAACGCATGTAATCATGTATGGGACAATGCAATGTGCCAATGAGAAACGCAATATCGTTTATCAACCATTGAATTAATCAATCTTAACAGACAATGCTATGTTCTGCAGTCAAGTTTTTTTTTTTCCATTACCTTATTAGCACTGTTGCTGGTGCCAATTCAACAAAAATGTAAAAAAAAAAAAGAAAGAAAGAAAGAAAGAAAGAAAGCACAGTGCGATTGCATATTGGTGTGCATATAGTCAGTGCAGTGATTGCAGTCCTGCAAACATCACAGGCTATCACATCACACATCTCTGCAATAATGGGCTATTGAATAGTACAGTGTGTGTGAGTGAAGACACATGGTACTAGGATAATGAATAGTGTGTGTGGGTGTGCACACGCTTAGCAATTCTACAAATTAGAGTCCTACTTACAGAAATATTATTCAAAATCCCGACACGAAGTTTGTATCAACCGGAAAAACTTTAAAACAAGCATAATTATTGTTAGAAAGGCATTGAAAAGATGGAGAAATAAGAAAATCTCTCAGAAATTTATAATGTAGGGTAGTAAGGAAATTTTAATCAGAACAAAACACCTTTGATTTCTTTTTTTTTTCTTTTTTTTTCATGACCAAAGTTGGGATGCGACTTATCCAGCGCTGCGGCCTTATCGCCGGCAAATACGATAACAGCCACTTTTTTGTTCCTCCAAGGGGAGATGCTATAGACAGGTTTGACTGTAGCATCCTTTATACCTGAGCTTTAATGGAACACAGGTACAATCAAAACATTAAACAAAAGGTAAGTTCCCCCTAAAACAAATCTCTTCAATTTCTGAATCAGGAACCTTTGAGGAAATCTGACTGCAGGGGCATGTAACTGTATTTCTCAGCTGCTTTTCATGTTTAATTCAGTGGATATCACTGGGCCATGCTTTAGTGAGCATGCCCTGAAGGCAAAATGGTCAGTTTTTGATGTCCACGAGCCGAATTTCTAAACTTGGATTCAGTGATATCGGAACAAGATTTTTACATTTCCAGCATGAGAAGGTACACAACGTATGGTTTATGTACTTCCTATCGTACCATTTGACTCGTGTGCAGAATTTCATGGTTGAGAGACCATAGGATGAAAATTGCCAAAAATGGCAGTTTTTACATGTTTTCAGTGGTTAACGTATCCTAAGAGATGGAATTTATGTTTTGGAAAACTAACAGTGACTTTTGCACACAATACGGGTTAATTTACAGTGGAATAAGTACATTATAAAACAAAAGTACATATACAGTCAGCCTTGACTATTAAGTCAAAGCTATTTGGATTGAAGAAATAGCTTCGACTTAGAGAAAATTTGACTAATGGGGAATAAACTCAATGAATATAAAGAGAAGAGGACTTTAAAAGACCTTTGACTTAGACGATTATTTGACTTACAGGTTGACTTACCCTAATGAGGCCGGGCTTTTTGGGCTGTTCTGTGGCCGGGGGAGGGTTGAATACCCCCCCTTCCCCCCGCAAGATCTCGGCTGTCAAGTGTGCAATCACCCTGAAAATTGGCACATAATACATTACCTGTGGTGTAATCTACCAAACTTAGAAAAAGAAAAAGAAATTTTGAAATTGTCATTGTTTATATTTTATATTAATCAAAAATGCTAATTTATGCATGAAATCATAATTCTGCTGCAAATCAGAAAATAAAGCATCTATAATTCTAATTTGTGGTGATAATATTCTTTGTAACATTCCTAAACAATGTACTTGAAAAAAATCTGGTATCAAAATTAATTTCTTGTGTATTGTATTGTTTTATGAAATTCTTATGTTTTTCTCTGTTTTTCAACCTTTTGATTTTGCCATTTTGTTCGCAAAACAACCTGTTTCAAGCATAATTAGGGTAAAATTGATTTCAGCCAATGAAAGTGAAAATGATATATTTTTGAATAAGGTGAGAAAACTCCATTTGCATAGACTTTGTAAACAAAATCACGTTTCTGAGCCATTTTCGGTCTGACAAGCATGTATAAAAGGTTGTACAGCGTCGTAACAGTATGCCCAATTTTCACAGAAAATGGTGTCATGAGATATGCGAGACTTGAAAATGAAAAGTCAGCGAGCGGTGTGGTAAAAAAATTTTGCCTGGCGGAATGGTGGAAAATGTCGGGGGGGGGGGGTTGATTCAACCCCCCCCCCCCCTTTGGCCATTTTAGGGTTAAGCAAGGTTGACTGTATATCATACTGAAATTATGCATTAAGTACTGCTTTGAGTTTTTGCACTAAAATCAACTTAATGATATGTTTTTCATTATGTTTAAGACCGATGTGCATGTACAGTGAGGTTTTTTTAGGCGTGTGAAACTACATTAGATAAACTAGTTTTTTGCTGTTAAATTCCTGCTTCTTGGTGACCTGAATTCATGCATCCATTAACTTGTGGTAGCATAAACACAAGTCATGAATATAATGAGTGCTAAATTTCAACACCAATTTCCACTGTTAAGAATAATTATGTTATTAAAGTTAGGATGCAGATGTTTGATGTAACATCAGCCCTTTCATGACACTGACTACAGAAAGTAGAATCAAACATTTAACTTTAAAATATAAGAAATTTCAAGTAGTGCATGCATGGTGATTATTCACATTTGTGGTCAGTTTTCCTTGCTGGAGTCTGATTTTTTTTTCTTAGTATAAATCATAAAACGTCCTTTATTCATTCGCCACCCAAAATTATGAAATTCGACAGAAAGAAAATGGGTTTTCTTCAATTATTGCAAGAATTATTGCAAGCAGTGTCAATTTCATATGAGGCATTGTTATTGATGAAAGTTTGAATAAATTGAATTTGTATGGTTTATATCAGTGCTTTTGTTTATGAAGAACTGTGAATATGTGATATATGAATTCAGATACTACCCAATCTGCATTATATTGCCTTCATTATCACATAATAGTCAACTAGCAGTTTTCTATGTTCTAGATTTTTATTTATTTATTGTGTGCGAAAGTTCATACATTTCCTTATACAGAAGAAATGTGGTCATGTTTATGTCATGTGTGTTTCAATCATGTTGTCCAAGATCTTGGCCTGTATTCTCTGATTACCCATAAAAGAGTAGACATTATACTTGTATCAAACATCTGCCTCCTGACTGTTAGAGCATAAATTGTATTTTTAAAAAACAGAGGACACTGATGTCTAATAGAAATGAAGTTTTACTGCATAATTTCATTGTGATAATTTCTATGCCTCTGTCACAAAGTGTCGCCGTAGGCATTATGTTTTTGGGTTGTCCGTCTATCCGTCCATCTGTTAATCAATTTTGTAGACAGTGTAACGTAAAACCTGTTTGAGGTATCCTAATGAGACTCAATATATGTAGGCCTATGTATGTATGACTGGACGAAGTTGTGCCCAGATCAACTTTGGGGCACACATGCTTAAGGTCAAAGATCAAGGTCAAATCCTTGAATTTCAACATTTCCCCCATATCTATGCAATGCTTGAAGGCATTTTCTTTAAATTTACAGTACAGTGGACTCCCGTTATAACGAAGTCCTTGGGACCGGCAGTTTTCTTTCGTTATAACGAAATTTCGTTATAACCGAATGAATAAACAATAAAAATACATAGAGTTGATGATGTTGCGGCCCTAAATTTTATTTCGTTGTAACCGGAATTTCGTTATAACCGTGTTCGTTATAACGGGAGTGCACTGTAGTGTATACATGTATTACCAGATGAAGATTCTCTTAAGGACAGTTTGGGCAAGTGAAAATGCTAAGATATCACCTTTTTTCTCCATATCTCGGAAATGGCTCAAGATGTCTTCATAAAACTTAATACATGTACATTAATCATAAACTGCCTGACAATGATTCTCTTGAAAATTTTGGGTGTTAGGATCAAAGGTCAAGGGTCTAAGGTCAGCTTAAAATGCTAAAATTCTACTATTTAATGATGAAAAGTACACTTTCTGCATACCCTAGAGAATATGTTCAATGCATAAACTGAATCAAACTAGGTAATGTATATACATGCATTACTGCACAATGATTCTGTAGGGAAAGATTTTGACCGTGAGGTCAAAGGTCAAGAAGAAGTGTTCAAATGTCACATTTTTTTTTTCTTTTGCATGTTTTGAAAATAGCTCAAAGTATTGTTGTGACAATGGATGTTACCAGTTAGTGATTATTTGAAGAATTGCAGGCCATGGTGTCTAAGGGCAAGGATCAATAGTCAAGTAAAATTGCTCAAATTTCCAAATACGTGATTTCTTAAACAATTTCTTCATCCGTCCAAATGAAACCTAGTTAAAAGAAAGTACACACTCGACACTTTTGTGGCAAGTACCGTATGTCGTTTCAGGTTTTTGCCAGTTGTCTTTAACCAGGGCTGCACACTAACCCATTTTTTCTGCCGGTCCAACCTGTCTCTGTCGGACCGGTAAATGCCCCGTTTTACCATTTTTTACCGGTCCGAACAGAAAATTTACCGGTCAACAACGACAACCTTAAAAAAACATTAAATGACTTGCAAACTTATTTTCTTGTTTTTTATGGACGTACCCCCTTACCCATGTACATTTTACAGATTAATATTCTTTTTTTTAAACTTGCATTATTTATTGCACAAGAAATAGAAAAAAAAAGATAGGAAAAAATAGAATGTTTGTTTGTGAATTACAGTGTATAAAATGATAATGAACAAAATCAGATTGTATCAAATGCGTTTGTGACTTTTTTCTATCGGCGCACGAACTTACTGCGTAACCTGCTCTTGGTGGTCAGTTGGATTGCGACGATTTAATGAATTATTTTAGCTGTGGTATTTTCTGATGCACGCGCTACAAGGGGTTCTTTATTTTTCTCCCGATAATCTATTCGCATTGTGCATGCGTTCTTGAAAGGTACACGACATGCAGGGCCGAATTCGCAATCCTTTTTGCGCCCATTTCCACCTCAAATATTAGCGGGATTGTGACGATTTCATAAATTACTTCGGCTGTAATATTTTCAGATGCAAGCGCCAAAAGAGGTTGAAAATGTGTCCTTCATTTTTCCCGATAAACTCTTCGAATTTCGTAAGTGCGTTCTTAAAAAAGATGCACCACATCCATGGCCGAATTCATGATACTTCTTGCGCCTATTTCTACCTCAAATATCAGCGGGATTGTGACGATTTCATAAATTACTTCGGCTGTAATCTTTTATGCTGCAAGCGCCAAAATAGGTTGAAAATGTGTCCTTTATTTTTCCCGATAAACTCTTTGAATTTCGCAAGTGCGTTCTTAAAAAGATGCACCACATGGCCGAATTCATGTTACTTTTTGCGCCTATTTCTACCTCAAATATCAGCGGAATTGTGGCGATTTCATGAATTACTTCGGATGTAACTTTTTGTGATGCACGCACCGGCGAGAATGGTTGAAAATGCGTTCTTTATTTTTCTCCCCATAATCTCTTCGCATTCCGTACATGCGTTCTTGAAAGGTATACGACACGGCCGAATTCACGATCCTTTTTGCGTCTATTTCTACCTAAAATATCAGCGGGATTGCGATGATTTTATGAATAACTTCGGCTGTAATCTTTTATGATAACGCACCAAAATGGGTTGAAAATGTGTCCTTTATTTTTCCCGGATAAACTCTTCGCATTTCGTAAATGCGTGCTTAAAAGATATACGACACGGCCAAAAATCATAATTCTTTTTGCGCCTATTGTTTCCTCAAACTTCAACGGGATTGCGATGATTTCATGAATTATTATTCGGCTGTAATCTTTATGATGCACGGGTTAAAAGGGGTTGAAAATGTGTCCTGTATTTTTCTCCCAATAATCTCTTCGCATTTCGTACATGTGTATACGACACAGCTGAATTCGCGATCCTTTTATCGCCTATTTCTACATTAAATATCAGCCGAATTGTGGCAATTTCATGAATTACTTCAGATGTAATCTTTTGTGATGCACGCACCAGCTAGAATGGTTGAAAATGCGTTCTTTATTTTTCTCCCCATAATCTCTTCGCATTCCGTACATGCGTTCTTGAAAGGTATACGACACGGCCGAATTCACGATCCTTTTTGCGTCTATTTCTACCTCAAATATCAGCGGGATTGCGATGATTTCATGTATGACTTTGGCTGTAATCTTTTATGATGCACGCGCCAAAAGAGGTTGAAAATGTGTCCTTTATTTTTCCCCGATAAACTCTTCGCATTTCGTAAATGCGTTCTTAAAAGATACACGACACGGCCAAAAATCATGATTCTTTTGCGCCTATCGTTTCCTCAAACTTCAACGGGATTGCGATGATTTTATGAATTATTATTCGGCTCTAATCTTTCTGATGCACGGGCCAAAAGGGTTTAAAAATGTGTCCTGTATTTTTCACCCAATAATCACTTCGCATTGCGTACATGCCTATACGTCACGGCCGAATTCACGATCCTTTTAGCGCCTATTTCTAAATCAAATATCAGCGGGATTGCGATATGTCATTAATTATTTCGGCTGAAATCTTTAGTGATACATTCACCAGAAGGGTTGAAAATGCGTTCTTTATTTTTCTCCAGATAATTTCTTCGCATTTGTGCATGCGTTTTCAAAATTATACATTGCATGCAGGGCCGAATTCGTTATTCTTTTTGCGCCTATTATTGTTTACTCAAATTCCAACGGGATTGCGAAATTTTCATGAATTTCTTTTCGGCTGTAATCTATATGATGCAAGCGCCAAAAGGGGTGAAAATGTGTCCTTTATTTTTCTCCCGCTAATCTTTTCCCATTTCGTACATGCGTTCTTAAAAGGTATACGACACGGCCGAATTCACGATCCTTTTTGCGCCTATTTCTACCTCAATCAGCGGGATTGTGGCGATTTCATGAATTACTTCAGATGTATTTTCTTTTTATGATGCACGCACCAGAAGGGTAAAATGTGTTTTTTATTTTTCTCCCGATAATCTTGTCGCATTTGTGCCTGCGTTTTTGATAACCAACACGGCATGCAGGACTGAATTCAAGATCCTTTTTGCTCCTATTATTTCCTCAAATTTCAACGGGATTGCGTTGATTTCATGAATTGTTATTGGGCTGTAATCTTTTATGATGCACTCACCAAAATGTGTCCTTTATTTTTTATTTTTTTTTCTCTCCTCTGTAATCTCTTCGCATTTCGTACATAAGCTTTTGAAAGATACGACGCGGCCGGTCGAATTCATGATCTTTTTTGGGACGATTTCTACCTCAAATATGTAAGCGGGACTGCCATGATTTCATGATTTTTTTTTCCTCCCTAGTATTATCTCTTCACATTTTGTGCATGCGTTCTTAAAAAGTACACGGAAGAGCCGATTTCGTGATCCTTTTTGCGCCTATCTTCATTATGAGACCATTCTGAGCGAATGAAAATATTCATTTGTGAAATGACTGCAACCATGAAAATGAACGCAATCAGATCCATTTACTGTACCGCTGAATATCGAATGTGTTTTTACTTTTTCTAAAAATCGACACAAGTAAATTAGTTCTAACATAACTGCCACGCTGCTGCGAAGCCGGGATCGGATCGATCTTGCGTTAAAAAATCATGAGTAAAATGACCCAGAAATGCGTGCGCTTCTATCAATGCTTCTTGTCTGGCATGACCGCCGATCGCAAGCAAACAAAAAGCACTTTACACTGTACATGCTCTGCATGTATTGCATTGCATGGCAGTGCGTGAGCAGCGCCAAATGCGCAAGCGAGGGCGAATAACTGGTCGACTGCTAGTGCTCAAAACTAATGTACAGGTATGTTTACTGTACAAAGTGCACCGGTAGACATTAACTACACGTAGCCGCGACAAAACGCGGCTACACCTCTACTCCTTCGCAGACGTTGTCATTTTTCAGTGTGGTTGTGCGACTCCTTCATGAATATCTTTATTAATCGTGGAAAACTAAAATACAAGGAATTATCGTAATCTATGATAATCATTCAATAATCGGTATGCGATTTTTTCTTTAATTACGTCAAAAACTCACCGAAATCTGTGGCTGAAATCAGGTCTGTAAACGTCCTTATTGCTTCACTCCTCATCTGCGTGTTATTTGAATGGCATTCACTCTCGTATACTACAACTACGTACAACGTAGGTAGTCGGAGAGCTAGAGGGCGCCTCTCCGACTACCTACGTTGTACGTTGTAGCATACGAGAGTGAATGCCATTCATAATAACACGCAGATGAGGAGTGAAGCAATAAGGACGTTTACAGACCTGATTTCAGCCACAGATTTCGGTGAGTTTTTGACGTAATTAAACAAAAAATCGCATATCGATTATTGAATGATTATCATAGATTACGATAATTCCTTGTATTTTAGTTTTCCACGATTAATAAAGATATTCATGAAGGAGTCGCACAACCACACTGAAAAATGACAACGTCTGCGAAGGAATAGAGGTGTAGCCGCGTTTTGTCGCGGCTGCGTGTAGTTACGGTAGACATAAACGAAAACTTGCGTAAAACTTGTTGAACAGTGCGATATCTTGCATTCTGTTTCTCCCTGATCGGGCCTGCTCTTTTTCTTTCTATTGACCTCACCAATGCTTTTTTTTTTTTTTTTTTTTTTTTTACTGGTCATGTCGGACCGGTAACTTGTGGATTTCCTGAAAAGTTACCGGTCCGACAGTGACTTTTACCGGTTTTTGACCGTCGGACCGGCGCCAGTGTGCAGCCCTGCTTTAACTGTTGTCCCACATTGTCAAGACGTACTCCAGACCTATTGGTGACATGACATTTGCTCCTTCAACAATTGCTCCTCTCCTATTTTCTCCAAGGACTTAGGGTTATTGTTTTGATGGGGTTGTAAGTTTAGTTTGATGTGAGGATTAGGATTAGGGTTAGGGTTATGTTTGAGGGTATAATCTATGTTTGGCTTAGAGTGCAGATATTTCATGGGAGCAATTGTTGCAGGAGCAAATGTCATGGAATCAGGAGAATCATGTGATATGGCGGAGGCATACCAGTCGCTAGAGCAACATTTCTAGTTCAATGTTTTACAATGTGCTCATTCAACCGTGAATTAGCACACATTGTGTACAAAAGTCATGATTAGCTTTCCAAAACATGAATTTAATCTCTTCAGATAAAATTTGCCACGGGAAGCATAATAAAACTGTCATTTTGAGCAGTTTTCATCCCATGGTCACTCAACTGTGAAATTTTGTGCACAAGTCATTTCGTACGATGGGAAGCACATGAACTGTACGCTGCATGCCTTCTTATGCTGGAAATTTGAAATTTGTTCCGATATCATTGAATCAAAATTAAATTTGGCTTGTGAACTTCAAAAGTGGCCATTTTGCCTTCAGGGCATGCTCACTGGAGTGTGGCCTGGTGATATCCACTGAATTTCACATGAAAGGTAGCCGAGAAATACAGCTACATGTACGTGCCCCTGTATTCAGATTTCCTCAAAGTTTCCTCATTCAGAATTTACAGCGATTTGTTTTGGGGGGAACTTATATCTTGTGTAGTGTTTAGATGACTAATTCAGGATAACGATAGTCATTTTTGCTTTTGTTTGATAAGCCACCAGATGCTCTGAATTGTACATACTTTGTTGGTGGTTATTCTCTTCTTTTGTTTTTCTGTTTCCAAGAAATTCAGTGGTTGTGCAACCCATAAATATTGATAATAGATGAAATGTGCAGGTATTGATTCTTCCGAATAGAATGGAAATCACAGTTTTTCTATCCATGTATGATCAGTAGACTTCAAATAAATCTGAATATCATATAATGTATGCCACTGGTCATACTAAATGTAGTCATGTACATCGCATACAGAACTTCGATTGATTAAAATACTCATAAACTTGTAAACTTGTGGCATCATGCAGACCAATTAAGAATTCTTGTTACCTATTATAGCTTTTGAAAACTGCACATTGCAGACTGATTGAAAGAGTTATTTTTACTTTTATGGCTTGTGAAAACTGCATGCTTTTTCAATTTTCTCACATCAGTATTGGAGGGGGAGTTGGAATTTGCTGAAATTTATTGTTCAGCTTTAAGAAATTGCAGTGAAATGAAAAGTGGAAAAAAAGAAATTGCTGTGGGTCACATCCAAAGAAAATCATGAACAAGGGAAAATATATAGACAAGTATAATTATCTTCAAACCCAGTGTTAAACTGCGAATTAATGTGAGAAAAAAAAAGTGCTTTCCCCCAGACAGCAAATGTGTCACACAATGTCCATTGGTACTGCCACTGTGAATGTAGAACTGTAGTGTAGGTACTAGATAGTTGTCCCATTTTAGAGAAAGCCTGCCCACCGGTACTCTATCACCTTGAAGTGCAGATAATTTTGATGTGATTCTACTTTATACAAGTTTAGGAAAGGAATTAAAAAAAAAAAAAGAAACGAGTGAAAACAGCTAAACTTAGCTTCATTTAGAATGGTTGGGTTATTCTGGAACACTGTTCATAACAGCATAAATCACACAGCTGCATATGCTCAAAATTGTTGACCACTGTATTGTTAATGATAGATTCAAGGGGCACCCCAACACACAAGTTGTTATCTCTTTTCATATGTCATGTGCAGAAAATAATTGTATCAAGGGGATATCAGAAGAACCTGTAGTGACAAGTGACCCAAGTCACCAATTTGTTCATGTTTGTCCAAACAAACTAGTTTCCATTTTCAGTTTGATACGATTTGACTTGGAACTGACAACGTCCACAGACATTCCTATTCCAAGGCCAGTGACAAGGAACAAGATTGGGAATGAGTTGTTAGATAATCAATAATGATTGAGGCAATTATATTTTACAAAGCTGTTTTGCCTAGGTTTTCTCAGTTTGAGATTCTGAGTATAGTATTCTTGTCTTTTTTTTTTCAGGGCCAATCACAATTAAATTCTAATCTTAAACACAGTGGATTAACAACCCCCAAAACTAGTTGATCTTCAAAAAAAAAAGACAGCATAGGCCCAATAGAGCAGACCAGAACTGCACTTCTTTCCATGAGTATACCAGTGATAATAAAATTGTACCACAATTATATTTGTGTTTTGAATGAGCAATTTATATAGTGTGTTGCAGAGTAAATGTATAATATAACTTATGTTGGTGTGTCCTAATGTGTGTTTGTTTGGGTTTGTTTGTTGTTGTTTTTTTTTTGTATATATATATATATATATATATATATATATATATATATATATATATATATAAAAGTGTGTGTGTGTGTGTGTGTGTGTGTGTGTGTGTGTGTGTGGTGCCAAGTATGTGTACATTTTATGTGAATCTGATTATCAAACTACTATGCCACACCATGTTCAAGTTGGTTTTGATGAAGTAAAATCAGACAAAGTAGATGGTAAAAACTTTGAATTCAATAACTTCCTTAGATAATTTTTTTTTTTTTAAATGCACCATCAACTATTCTGTTAGTCGGATATTACTCGATTTATTAAAATCTAATTTAATGTGGATTGGAATGCATTTGCAATTATTCGTACACTCTCGTACTAATGGACAAAGGCCTGCAGGGGTGGTTACCTACAGTAAACCACATGTGTATGCCAACTTTCATACAAATAACATGAAAATTGATACATATGACGACCAATACACCATAACATACACCATCCGATGAAGGTGCATGTATGTATGTATGCTATCTTCGCAGCATGTTCAACATTTAACTAGGGAATGCACCACTGCATAAGACGAGACTTAGACTCATTCTCTATAAATTGTTTAGCCTTCTTTTAATCAACTGATGCAGCAAACATTCAAAATATCAACTTTGTTTTTATTATATAAAAATTGTGAAACATTTGAGTCACTGTGCAACATAAATCAACGAGACCTTCAGACGGTACAATTATATATTTTCAAGTCATAAATTGAGTGACATTCACTACTAAAGCAACAAAGCAAAACCACTACGGGTATTACATCAAAGTAAAGTAATTGCATATATTAGAGAACTCTTTCCTTAAATATTTACAACATCCAAAAGTTGATAAAAATAGATACATAGTTCTCTGTCCTACATGTATAGTGTGTTGGGCATACAATGTATTATGTATATAATAAGTAAATAAAAAAACACAAGAGCTATGTTCTACACTAAAAATAAGGGGACATTAGAAACATTACATATCAAAATAAAAAATCCTCATGAAGTCAAGGAAACCATATGAACAAGAAGAAAAAAGAATTAAAATTAAATCAATTCCTCTGAAAACGGTACATGTGTATGTCTTGCTTATTACCCATTCCATCATGAGGGAAAAATATAAATTTCACCTTTGCTTTAGTTACAAATAAATGTGAAGATGCACTCAGATGCCCATGCCTCCTGACAGTTTCATAATATTTACATTTTAGTAGTCAGAATGATGCACAAACATGCCCTCACCCCCCCCCCCCCCGAAAAAACAGTACACCATGATATACCCCTTAACCTACATAAAGTGGAATGTTCATCTCTTCTAACATTTCTCTCACACTTCAACCCTCTTAGAAATGAAACGAGAGATTTTCAATTCCACTGACATTTTAGCCCACAGAGTTGCTGGCGATAATGAGCAAGTTTACATGTATCTGTACCGAGTTTAAAGAATTCAAGGAGGATCACTTTGTTGAAATACAAGTACTTTGATTGCCTTTATTTTTCATGATTGCACCAGAACACATGGCCCAATGTGGCCATTTCATTGCGTGAGGTAAGTTCTTTCTTATTAATTCTTTTGGCAACAGCAAAATGAATCTCCACATCTCGCTCTCAAATTATTACAAATTTAAATCAAATTCCCCATCACAGTAATATTATTTAGCCACTAAAATTTGTTTCATCTGACGTTTATGAGAAGTAAATTTCTTAAAATGCATTCTATTTTGATGCATTCTCAACAGTTGGATTAACATAACATACCAGACAGAGGGTGCATAGAATTCCTTTATTTCCTTATGATTTTGTTAACGAAAAAATAATGAGACAATAGTAAAAATTGTAATGCAAAACATATCTAAGTTCCTATCAATTGCAACTTGATATAAATATCATCCCTCTCTCTCTCTCTCTCTCTCTCTCTCTCTCTCTCTCTCTATCAATCTATCTATCTGCCTAGTACCCACATTCTTCTAGACATTCAAAACAAAATAAACATCAATCTGTTCTTCAAAAAGGTAAGATAAATGCTATGAATGTACTGATTAGTTTCTCCCTAGACAATCGCACAGTCTTCAAAAAGTTGTTATTCAGAGAACATACATATCATGAGAACATTGACCAGCTGCATACCACAGAGGCATTGATAATTACTGTCTATATCATTGATAAATATTACTACATCCTTTCTATCTGTATATCACAATTTCTATATTTGTACATATAAAATGTTAATTAATTCTATGGAATGGTGTTCTTTTTTATAAAGTCATCTCATACAATAGAGCGACTTCAAAAATATTCTGCAATTGTAAAAGAGTTGAGCTGATTGTGATTTTGCAATGATAATATCAACAGTATGCCAATTCTTATATGGCACAAATAATAACATGGAAAGTATTGAATTTCCACACAGACAGAATGAAACCAAGAGGAAAGTCGTTTTCTCTTCACAGGTTTGTAGAATACATCTTAAATTGGAGTCTGCCGGCCAACATGATTGAGAATAAACATTTTGACAGTGGTTATACCTGGTCCAGTAATTATTACCAGTGCAGATAAGAGTGTGAGAAAAATAGATGTGGGGAGGTTTGAGGTTTGGTCCAACCTGCCCCAGCGAAGTGATTCCTGCATCAACAGCAGTACTGGAAAATGGAAGATTTTGTCTTTACAACCAGCGAAAGATGGAAATATCAAATCTTCCATCAACAGTAGTACTGGAAAATGGAAGATTTGATATTTCCATCTTTCGCTGGTCGAGAAGACAAAATCATTCTCAGGAAAATGGGGGAACATTGTACTGTATATCACACAACTTCAGGAGAGCAAATTTTTGCCTTTAATTTGCCTTGTACAGACTAGATAAAAATTGTTAATCTCAGATCAGACACCTCAACAAGTTTTAACAGGGTAATGCTTGCCCTTAGTTTTTTCTTTTATTCAGCATGATGTATGATATACAACTTCAACACAAAAGACACTCCCCCCCCCCAAAAAAAAAAAAAAAAAAGAGACTCGGATGCCCTGTGTAAATCTAATTTTAGTCAAAGCATTGTGTCCATTGCCCACTGTAAGCTTGACATTTTAATTTTATGCTCTTGATTCTGCTATTTCTCAAACTCATGCTTTTATAGACTGCTAGTCCTGCCTATGAATACAGACCAAAACTAATAAATGAATTAAAATAAAAATAAAAAAATGCACATTGCACAAGTGAGGAAGTACAGTGCTTCTCTCCATCATTTGTCAATGACAGGTGAAATGTAAAGAATTCATATTACTTTCGAAGAAATAACAAAAATGCTTCTGATATAAATTTGTTATTTGTCCACAGAGCATGTTTTCATCAATGATCAAAGCCACGGAACATTTCTTTCAATAAACATGCAATAATTCAATTGACGTCTCTATCATCATAGAGAATATATTTTTTAAACATTCTGTACAAAAGAAAAAAAAATTCCCTTCCTATTTCAAGTCATCATGTCAAGTACGGTAGTACTATATCACTTTGATATGTTCATCATCATCTCTCAAAGTGTGCATTCAAAGTCATAATATACAGATGTCACATACCCTAAATTATGTTAGACATATGGCATAATAATGGGAAGAAATACAGTGTGCTCAAAAACAACAACAAACAAACATAATGTTGCTGGGGCGACAAGACCTCGTATCTACAAAATGTCAAATGTTCAGGAGAGCCAAAAAACATGGTGGCTAAAGCACTGTATCAAAAGGGATAACCTTTCCTTTGAACATGCCGTGGTGGCTTCATTTTTGGGGTGAGACAGTTACGATTTGGACAGGACATCACTTAACCAATTATCTGACCATTAATTTAAAAAAAAAAAGTCATTTTCATCAAATTTGAGATACAAGATCTTGTCACCCCAGCAACGATAAGATCTATGATTAACAAAACTGTGACTACAGACAGCAAACAACAACTTTGGCAGACTACTGAAAGCACTAATATAAACCTGAACAAGCTCCATTTAAAAGAAAGACAAAAATTGTCAAAATTGTCATTTTATGTAGCAGTCCTGATTCACAACTGATCCAGGCCTCTTCACAGTGTAATCATCATTCCTGTTTTATATCTCCCTATTTTTTCCACTTCTTTTGTGGTGTGCGTAAACATCATCTATTCATTTTTTCTACACGAGTTCAAGCATCTGAACATTGTCTTACCAGATAGTGCAAAGACTTTTCTTCCTATTTCAAGGTCACTTTGTAGACTACGCAGCATTCCCTCTCAGCACAAAATAAACTGAGATGGCAATGAACAGAGGGAAAGAATAATTAAATACTCACCATTTTTGCCAACTTTTGCCTACTTTGCATACAACACTGGATTGCACACCACAAGCCCTATGTGTAAGCAACTGAGCAGATTATACTCAAAGTAAACACCCACTATAATCCACCATTGGTCAGTTGAAACACCAATTATGTTAGTATATTACATGGGTTTTGCAGGTTGAAATAATGATATGCCGTACAATGTGTAGAGGATGCTGGTACAGTATATAGAGATTTTAGCTCTTGATTTGTGATTTACAGACTGCCTGCATATGGTACATTACAATGTGATGCATATAGTATTATCACAGTGATCGAATGGAATTCTCACACGTGCCCTCTTATGTCGTGAAAGCCTTTTTCTATGCAACAGGCACAGCTAATCTCAATTTCGAGTCTTCTTTTCTCCACTCACATCCTTACCTGGCGTGTCTTCACTCCCGTCTCTGGCGAGCACAACGCAATCATGTCTCAAAGAAAATGTTCCTTTTGCACAGTTTGCCACTTGTACTACAGCCAAGAATAGTTGACAGATCAGACACTGTAGGTACCGGATCTCCTCATAAATCTGCTTCACTAGCAGGTAAAATCTGATGTGAAATACTGTATATGCCGTATCATATCGCTGTGTATTTATTTTCATAAATTTTGCGCGTCGACCAATATTCGCGAAATAAAAACTAGCAAAACTGTGTTGTATATCGTATTGAAGGTGCGTAATGGCTACCCTATTACATAATGAACATGTATGAAATACATTATCATTACACACAAGTTTACCAGGAGTTTTGACTGAATGAAGACAAGATAAAATCATGGCATGACTTTCCAAACATACTGCCCAAAAGGAAATATATGATTTATATATTTATGATCAATATAACCTGGTTGCTAATGTTATTACTCACACATGTTCAACAGAATGTCAGTATCTGAATAACAGATATCAATTGCATTTATCAATTTACGTTTAATAAGAAAGTGTTTGTCCAATCCTACAGTTGAGATGCTTATTCATGCTTTAATTTCTACTTGCTAATGATCAGATACCACAATCATTATCTGCTTTTAGCTCGTGTAGGATTAAGAAGAAAAAACCTGTACCGTTTCAACATACTACTTTCTCATTCCAACAGTGTAGCTCTGGGTTGCAAATTCAACCGCTCACGAAATCGTCTCACAAGTCCCAATGCACAAAGGTCTATACTCGCGAAATATACAGCATATACGGTAATTTCCCAAAGTACTGTAGTAGGTCACTTGCCTGTGACTCACACACACAATCTCCTGCCTCCACAGCCTTCATTATATCACTAATGTCCTCTCCCCTCCCACTCATCTCCAAGCCTCAATAATGTCCAGCATCAACACTACGTAGTGGTCATCCCTTTCGATTTCAGTTTCATTCACCCAGGTAGCCATTGCTTTACCACAGCATAGTTCGTCAAATGGTGCTACCAGCGCACAAAATGTGCCTATTGAGAGAAAAAAAAAAATTATAAAATTTTCACATCACAGTCTTTGACATATTTCACATACATATATACACGGTATAAAATGGCAAAGCATAAAAAGAACCTCAGATCGTGTATCCACACACTTACCATGAGCATATCACAAATGCTTACAAAGTAATCATAGCTCAGGGCTAGTGTACGATGTGTGAAGTGTCTTAAAGCACTGCAAGACGTCTCCCTTTTGCATCTTTATCCACTGCAATGTTCTGGACTTTGCAGCCACTCCACTTCTCTCTGCAAGTTGGCACTTTATAATAGCTATGATTACAATTGTACTTTGACTTCTGCTGAACACTAAAAACAAGACTGCCGTTGGCATCATTACATAGCGGCATTCCGTGCTAAGACGTTTTCTTTGTCTGCGTCGAGGAGAATGAGGAGACTCCACACACACTGCAGACTCTTACACAACTCCTCACAAGAAGTGTGGGAGTGGGATGGTCATCATAGATTCTCGTCTTCTCGCTGTAGCCGGGCAAAGTTGACGAAGACCTGCTCCAGGGTGGTCTGGCTGACCGAGTAGTCCTCGATGCCGAAATTGGCCTTGGCCTTCTCCATGGTCCCAAAGACTCGGGCCCAGGTCAGGGCGGGGTCGGTGATGTGGTAGTGGACCATGCCCTGGTGCTCATCTTTCAGCTTGCTCCCTGTTTTGTGTTTTTGTTTGTTTAAGAAAAATCAAAAGTGTACACATATTAGAGAGACTTGTCAATCAATTTCACTGCAGCACTGACCACACCTCAGCATGCAGAGTAGCCTCTACTGCCTTCGCAAGTTGGGCTGGTGGAAAAAGGTGAGGGGAAGGCTCATGAATGCCCACTAAATATTTATATTCACCTCTTAATTTATGTACATGTAGAAAACTCACTTTGAAAACTAGTTTTTCATTTGCATTTCATGTATTTAAGTATTAGCATAACAACCATCAACATTTCATAATGATTTAGACATACAACTATATCTACCTTAGGGACTAATGAAAGCCTAATGGCCATGATGGGTGATGGTCCCAAAATAACTACAAGACTACATCACAACTTCTAACAGATGTGCAGATAACATAAATTGTTTACTCTTAACTATATGAGTGAGAAGCGAGGGGCAACACTGTTCCATAAATCCATTTCTTAAAGTAAAAATCATCAGTTTTTGCCAAGAAAATAGTGTCTTGAGACACAAAAAACATGAGCAGCTTGAACTTGTAATTCTACCACGATGCAATTGACCAGATACTGACCTGGGAATTCCCGCAGGATGAACTCCTTGAGGGGCTGCAGGTTGGGGACGCTGCCATCCTGGGGCGGTAGGACCTTGGCCAGGAGGGTATACCCCTGGCCAAAGCGGCTCTTGAGGTGCTGGGTGGAGCCCAGACATTTGATGCTGCCGTTGACCATGATGGCTAGTCTGGTGCAGAGGGCCTCACACTCCTCCATACTGGCAGTCAAAAGGGGAGGGGGATGGGGAGGGGGGAAGAATATGGTAAATCAAGAAATGAATTGTGATTAAGAGAAATATACCTTGGGTTAACTCATTGAGGACGAGTCCCAAGTATTCTCGGGCAAGTGCCTATGGGAAATGCGTGTTGTAACCAAATAAGCCTGTCCTCAACAGGTTAACTGACAGCCTGTATATCGGGAGCATACTACACGTTCAATTCACATTATCAAGGATTAATCATGCATGGGAGCTCACCTGTGTGACGTGAGGATAATGCATCTCCCTTCATCTCGCACTCTACAGAGGGCGTCCCACAACAGTCTCCGGGTGACTGGATCCATACCAGTGGAAGGCTCGTCCAGGAAGACAATGGGAGGGTTGCCGATCAGGGCGATGGCTGTACTCAACTTGCGCTTGTTGCCCCCACTACAAACCACATCAGAAAGAAATTTGGCACCAATTATTGCAGTATGGGCAGAATTTACAGATTTTACTATCAACATAAATTATTGTACATAAATTTCCATATCTCAAAATCTGACAATAGTCTTAGCCCAAGCCTTTCTACCAACTACGGCAATCACATATGAATTCACATCATCAAACCTGTTCATATTAAATAATCCATCACAACATCTTCCAAAACACATTTTGATTCACAGTAGGAAACAATATTCAGTGGGAAAAAAAAAAATCAATTTTTTACTTTACAAATGCACTTCTCACACATGAGTTCTAAATAGCTTCAAAAAATTTTATTCACAATGACAAAAATGCTTTATGGGCAGAATTCCCCACTTCGAAACTAACATGGTTCCATGGATTTTCAATGCATCTGAAGAGCATGTGCTCGATGATAGCTACGATTATTTTCTCCCGAGTTCATCATAAGAGATTTCACAGATTTGAAAAGTCTAATACCTTAGTGTTTCTTCACTGTTCATAACCCTGACTGTGCTTTCTTCGCAGAATGAACCTCAGCGGGCACATCAAGGATAAAATATCAGTCTAACAATCAATATCTTTCCTTTATCAAATACACGAGACATGGTGATCACAAATCTAATATTCCCATATTGTTTTTTCATGTGAGTCATCACTATACATCTTTTACAGCCAACCTGCAGCAAAAAGGTTCCCGTTTGAAATTCACAAGACTGCAGAGAGGCAGTCAATACAAAAATGGGCCACAAGCTCCTCTCTCTCTCTCTCTCTCTCTCTCTCATGATTCTTTCAATCCTTTTCTTTTCGCTGGTCTCACCTGAGGTTCTTGGCCTGTTTGTTTGCATGGGGCTCCAGGTTAAAGATGTGCAGCAGCTTGTGGACTTGGGGCGGGATCTGCCTCTCCGGCATCCCCCTCAGCCGGCCAAACATGACCAGCGTCTCCTCGCAGGTCATCTGGTCAATGAGGGCATCTGACTGCGGGCAGTAGCCCACACGCTGCTGGACCTAGGAAATGAATACGTAGCAAAAATAAGCTTATGTACAATAGCAACATCAGGAGTGCACAGGAGTCAACAGACATCGTAATAAATTAATCTTTAAAGAGCTTTTGCCCTAGTCTAATAGCACTGAATGTGGTCTGTTAATTTCTGCAAACCTACAGCCTACTCTCTTTGTGCAGTCAGCCATTTTCTGTTGTTGCAATTAATGAATCAGACATAACCCTATTATGACAAAATATTAATATAATATGGACTGGCCTTGAGGGGGATACAACATTTATTGCCCGAACTAGAATTGTATTGCCCAAGTTGAAGACGAGGGCAATACTATTCTTACTAGTGAGGGCAATCAATGCAACTGATTGACAAATTGCCCTACATCGACGTAAATGAGCACTGAATTGATCAGTGTTTAAGTAGTAGCCATGATAAAAAATCATGGGCGTACATACTCGAGCAGGATTCGAACCCACGACCTCCTGATCACCGGACAGGCGTCATCTCCACTAGACCACCGAGCTTTCGCCCGACAGCAAGTGTTGGTTCTAATCCTTATAGCATGCAGCGGGTACTGCTTTGTTATTCAAATTCATGAAATTCTTCCGTCGAGATGTTTTCATTGCAACTGATTGACAAATTGCCCTACATCGACGTAAATGAGCACTGAATTGATCAGTGTTTTAGTAGTAGCCATGATAAAAAAATCATGGGCGTACATAATCGAGCAGGATTCGAACCCACGACCTCCTGATCACCGGACAGGCGTCATCTCCACTAGACCACCGAGCTTTGGCCCGACAGCAAGTGTTGGTTCTAATCCTTATAGCATGCAGCGGGTACTGCTTTGTTATTCAAATTTATGAAGTTCTTCCGTCGAGATGTTTTCATTGCAACTGATTGACAAATTGCCCTACATCGACGTAAATGAGCACTGAATTGATCAGTGTTTTAGTAGTAGCCATGATAAAAAAATCATGGGCGTACATACTCGAGCAGGATTCGAACCCACGACCTCCTGATCACCGGACAGGCGTCATCTCCACTAGACCACCGAGCTTTGGCCCGACAGCAAGTGTTGGTTCTAATCCTTATAGCATGCAGCGGGTACTGCTTTGTTATTCAAATTCATGAAATTCTTCCGTCGAGATGTTTTCATTGCAACTGATTGACAAATTGCCCTACATCGACGTAAATGAGCACTGAATTGATCAGTGTTTTAGTAGTAGCCATGATAAAAAAAAATCATGGGCGTACATACTCGAGCAGGATTCGAACCCACGACCTCCTGATCACCGGACAGGCGTCATCTCCACTAGACCACCGAGCTTTGGCCCGACAGCAAGTGTTGGTTCTAATCCTTATAGCATGCAGCGGGTACTGCTTTGTTATTCAAATTCATGAAATTCTTCCGTCGAGATGTTTTCATTGCAACTGATTGACAAATTGCCCTACATCGACGTAAATGAGCACTGAATTGATCAGTGTTTTAGTAGTAGCCATGATAAAAAAAATCATGGGCGTACATACTCGAGCAGGATTCGAACCCACGACCTCCTGATCACCGGACAGGCGTCATCTCCACTAGACCACCGAGCTTTGGCCCGACAGCAAGTGTTGGTTCTAATCCTTATAGCATGCAGCGGGTACTGCTTTGTTATTCAAATTCATGAAATTCTTCCGTCGAGATGTTGCAACTGATTGACAAATTGCCCTACATCGACGTAAATGAGCACTAAATTGATCAGTGTTTTAGTAGTAGCCATGATAAAAAAATCATGGGCGTACATACTCGAGCAGGATTCGAACCCACGACCTCCTGATCACCGGACAGGCGTCATCTCCACTAGACCACCGAGCTTTGGCCCGACAGCAAGTGTTGGTTCTAATCCTTATAGCATGCAGCGGGTACTGCTTTGTTATTCAAATTCATGAAATTCTTCCGTCGAGATGTTTTCATTGCAACTGATTGACAAATTGCCCTACATCGACGTAAATGAGCACTGAATTGATCAGTGTTTTAGTAGTAGCCATGATAAAAAAATCATGGGCGTACATACTCGAGCAGGATTCGAACCCACGACCTCCTGATCACCGGACAGGCGTCATCTCCACTAGACCACCGAGCTTTGGCCCGACAGCAAGTGTTGGTTCTAATCCTTATAGCATGCAGCGGGTACTGCTTTGTTATTCAAATTCATGAAATTCTTCCGTCGAGATGTTTTCATTGCAACTGATTGACAAATTGCCCTACATCGACGTAAATGAGCACTGAATTGATCAGTGTTTTAGTAGTAGCCATGATAAAAAAAATCATGGGCGTACATACTCGAGCAGGATTCGAACCCACGACCTCCTGATCACCGGACAGGCGTCATCTCCACTAGACCACCGAGCTTTGGCCCGACAGCAAGTGTTGGTTCTAATCCTTATAGCATGCAGCGGGTACTGCTTTGTTATTCAAATTCATGAAATTCTTCCGTCGAGATGTTGCAACTGATTGACAAATTGCCCTACATCGACGTAAATGAGCACTAAATTGATCAGTGTTTTAGTAGTAGCCATGATAAAAAAATCATGGGCGTACATACTCGAGCAGGATTCGAACCCACGACCTCCTGATCACCGGACAGGCGTCATCTCCACTAGACCACCGAGCTTTGGCCCGACAGCAAGTGTTGGTTCTAATCCTTATAGCATGCAGCGGGTACTGCTTTGTTATTCAAATTCATGAAATTCTTCCGTCGAGATGTTTTCATTGCAACTGATTGACAAATTGCCCTACATCGACGTAAATGAGCACTGAATTGATCAGTGTTTTAGTAGTAGCCATGATAAAAAAATCATGGGCGTACATACTCGAGCAGGATTCGAACCCACGACCTCCTGATCACCGGACAGGCGTCATCTCCACTAGACCACCGAGCTTTGGCCCGACAGCAAGTGTTGGTTCTAATCCTTATAGCATGCAGCGGGTACTGCTTTGTTATTCAAATTCATGAAATTCTTCCGTCGAGATGTTTTCATTGCAACTGATTGACAAATTGCCCTACATCGACGTAAATGAGCACTGAATTGATCAGTGTTTTAGTAGTAGCCATGATAAAAAAAATCATGGGCGTACATACTCGAGCAGGATTCGAACCCACGACCTCCTGATCACCGGACAGGCGTCATCTCCACTAGACCACCGAGCTTTGGCCCGACAGCAAGTGTTGGTTCTAATCCTTATAGCATGCAGCGGGTACTGCTTTGTTATTCAAATTCATGAAATTCTTCCGTCGAGATGTTGCAACTGATTGACAAATTGCCCTACATCGACGTAAATGAGCACTAAATTGATCAGTGTTTTAGTAGTAGCCATGATAAAAAAATCATGGGCGTACATACTCGAGCAGGATTCGAACCCACGACCTCCTGATCACCGGACAGGCGTCATCTCCACTAGACCACCGAGCTTTGGCCCGACAGCAAGTGTTGGTTCTAATCCTTATAGCATGCAGCGGGTACTGCTTTGTTATTCAAATTCATGAAATTCTTCCGTCGAGATGTTGCAACTGATTGACAAATTGCCCTACATCGACGTAAATGAGCACTAAATTGATCAGTGTTTTAGTAGTAGCCATGATAAAAAAATCATGGGCGTACATACTCGAGCAGGATTCGAACCCACGACCTCCTGATCACCGGACAGGCGTCATCTCCACTAGACCACCGAGCTTTGGCCCGACAGCAAGTGTTGGTTCTAATCCTTATAGCATGCAGCGGGTACTGCTTTGTTATTCAAATTCATGAAATTCTTCCGTCGAGATGTTGCAACTGATTGACAAATTGCCCTACATCGACGTAAATGAGCACTAAATTGATCAGTGTTTTAGTAGTAGCCATGATAAAAAAATCATGGGCGTACATACTCGAGCAGGATTCGAACCCACGACCTCCTGATCACCGGACAGGCGTCATCTCCACTAGACCACCGAGCTTTGGCCCGACAGCAAGTGTTGGTTCTAATCCTTATAGCATGCAGCGGGTACTGCTTTGTTATTCAAATTCATGAAATTCTTCCGTCGAGATGTTTTCATTGCAACTGATTGACAAATTGCCCTACATCGACGTAAATGAGCACTGAATTGATCAGTGTTTTAGTAGTAGCCATGATAAAAAAATCATGGGCGTACATACTCGAGCAGGATTCGAACCCACGACCTCCTGATCACCGGACAGGCGTCATCTCCACTAGACCACCGAGCTTTGGCCCGACAGCAAGTGTTGGTTCTAATCCTTATAGCATGCAGCGGGTACTGCTTTGTTATTCATATTCATGAAATTCTTCCGTCGAGATGTTTTCATTGCAACTGATTGACAAATTGCCCTACATCGACGTAAATGAGCACTGAATTGATCAGTGTTTTAGTAGTAGCCATGATAAAAAATCATGGGCGTACATACTCGAGCAGGATTCGAACCCACGACCTCCTGATCACCGGACAGGCGTCATCTCCACTAGACCACCGAGCTTTGGCCCGACAGCAAGTGTTGGTTCTAATCCTTATAGCATGCAGCGGGTACTGCTTTGTTATTCAAATTCATGAAATTCTTCCGTCGAGATGTTTTCATTGCAACTGATTGACAAATTGCCCTACATCGACGTAAATGAGCACTGAATTGATCAGTGTTTTAGTAGTAGCCATGATAAAAAATCATGGGCGTACATACTCGAGCAGGATTCGAACCCACGACCTCCTGATCACCGGACAGGCGTCATCTCCACTAGACCACCGAGCTTTGGCCCGACAGCAAGTGTTGGTTCTAATCCTTATAGCATGCAGCGGGTACTGCTTTGTTATTCAAATTCATGAAATTCTTCCGTCGAGATGTTTTCATTGCAACTGATTGACAAATTGCCCTACATCGACGTAAATGAGCACTGAATTGATCAGTGTTTTAGTAGTAGCCATGATAAAAAATCATGGGCGTACATACTCGAGCAGGATTCGAACCCACGACCTCCTGATCACCGGACAGGCGTCATCTCCACTAGACCACCGAGCTTTGGCCCGACAGCAAGTGTTGGTTCTAATCCTTATAGCATGCAGCGGGTACTGCTTTGTTATTCAAATTCATGAAATTCTTCCGTCGAGATGTTTTCATTGCAACTGATTGACAAATTGCCCTACATCGACGTAAATGAGCACTGAATTGATCAGTGTTTTAGTAGTAGCCATGATAAAAAAAATCATGGGCGTACATACTCGAGCAGGATTCGAACCCACGACCTCCTGATCACCGGACAGGCGTCATCTCCACTAGACCACCGAGCTTTGGCCCGACAGCAAGTGTTGGTTCTAATCCTTATAGCATGCAGCGGGTACTGCTTTGTTATTCAAATTCATGAAATTCTTCCGTCGAGATGTTTTCATTGCAACTGATTGACAAATTGCCCTACATCGACGTAAATGAGCACTGAATTGATCAGTGTTTTAGTAGTAGCCATGATAAAAAAAATCATGGGCGTACATACTCGAGCAGGATTCGAACCCACGACCTCCTGATCACCGGACAGGCGTCATCTCCACTAGACCACCGAGCTTTGGCCCGACAGCAAGTGTTGGTTCTAATCCTTATAGCATGCAGCGGGTACTGCTTTGTTATTCAAATTCATGAAATTCTTCCGTCGAGATGTTTTCATTGCAACTGATTGACAAATTGCCCTACATCGACGTAAATGAGCACTGAATTGATCAGTGTTTTAGTAGTAGCCATGATAAAAAAATCATGGGCGTACATACTCGAGCAGGATTCGAACCCACGACCTCCTGATCACCGGACAGGCGTCATCTCCACTAGACCACCGAGCTTTGGCCCGACAGCAAGTGTTGGTTCTAATCCTTATAGCATGCAGCGGGTACTGCTTTGTTATTCAAATTCATGAAATTCTTCCGTCGAGATGTTTTCATTGCAACTGATTGACAAATTGCCCTACATCGACGTAAATGAGCACTGAATTGATCAGTGTTTTAGTAGTAGCCATGATAAAGATGTCGTATCCCCCGAAAGTAGACAGTCCACATTATTATCATTACCCATTTCAGGTATTTCAGGCATCTTCTAGCAGTAACTTAAATCATTACAAAATAAACTTCCCGATTTACAAGTAACAAAATCCACTCGGCACCGGCTCGAACCCTACACCACTGCTCACCTATACCAACATGCTTGCACACAACCCCTATGTACAATTCAGGTACGCGGCGAACTCACACAGTCACAGCGATCGTCCTCTTTTTTTTACGTGCTAACGCATGGGAATTTGCTCTTCATCGCGAAACCTCTCAGCGAGAAACTCTCATTTCTTGGTGTGTACATGAAAAGTTAATGACGAAACCCGGAAGAAGGATGACACCCACTAATATTGCCTGCTGGAAACTGGTGGTTTCCCGACCAATCAATATACAAACTACAACTGCCCGGCAAAACTACCTTATATGGGTAGTAATACAAATTATTTCATCCTGTACAGAACTGAGCAAGATACAAATTTACGCACAGGAAACTCGCACCAGTTAGACTTCTTTAGATTTGATTGTCAAAGCAAAAGAGCTAACAGTGACTATAAGTTGCTCTTTCTCAGGTCAATGACGGAAGGTCCTTGCAAGGAACTGAGTTCATCAAATAGTGCATGCATGGCAGCAACTTTCAGGTGCAAATCTGAGCTTGCAGTCTCCTGATTGATACTTTTCTGCAAGAGCTCACCTTTCTCAAGTTCTCTTTGATGCCGAATCCCTCCACGAATGCCTCGCCTCCCGTCAAGTCTTCGTCTCCCGTCAGCATCTTGAACGTCGTCGTCTTGCCGGCGCCGTTGACCCCCAGCAGCCCGAAGCACTCTCGCGGGGGCACGCCCAGCGACGTGCCCTTGACCGCCACCAGCGGTTCTCGCCTCCTGGTGCCGGGGTAGACCTTGCGGAGGTCCTCCATCAGAAGGACGTCCGTCTTGAAGAGATCTTCTCTGGGTGTGTGCATGATGCGCTTCCTCTCAGCAGCCACATCTTCATCTTCCTGCAAAAGAATTCATAGCGATAAAGCTAGTCATAATGGGACAAGCTGATCTCTTTAATGGAGTACATTACTATGACTTGCAAGAAACCGAGATACTAAAACAGAGTTGACATTGTCAGTTACTTCATTGTCATCATTTTAATAGGGAAATGCCGTCTTGCTCAGGCATAAATACACACACCTATGGCTCTTTTTCAAAGTTGTTGAAGGCATAATAATACTAATAATAAAAGTAATACAATAAGGTACATTTCTAGTGCTGCTGCTATATACGTATGCCCTACTGTGCTGCAACACGAGACTCTTGTCTTTATGATTTCTCTTTAGATTACATATTCCAAAAAGAGTCAAAAAATTTCTTTTAAAAATATATTGAAATTTATACATTACAAAAAAGTAGATTGTGCCATAGAAATAAACAAAACACACAAATTAACGTTGTCGATGAGGGTAGAAATAGTCTGAAAATTGTTTCATTGCTTACTGTTGAAGGCACATCGTCTTCTACAGTGTTGACAGGTTTTTTCATTCGCAGCAGGTACTTGATGTTTCTGAACAACCCGAGCTCAAGGAGGAAGACGAGAGCAAAGTAAACTATACCCTCTATGGCCATGAAGGTCAGGAACTTTCCAACACCTGGCTCCTCCCAGGCGAACATGTTTTCCTGGTATTTGATGTCTGGAGAGGACATAATAACATAGCATTGCATGCATGTTACCACATCATGGTCGGATCGGTTGTAAACAAGATTAAATGCTTTCATACAAACAGCGATAGTTTGTTCCTTATATACACACTCATAACTTAACGTAACTGGTAGGAATTGAAGTAATGTTACATAAATGTTGGTCTAATCACTGGTGTTCTCAGCTCTATCATTTAAGGACTCCTAAAGCATTTCTGGAAAAGAAACGGACTGTATTCACAATGTAATGCATTTTATATTCATAAACATGCTTTCAAAGGTTACCTCACTGTATAAGCTGTTATTTTCACATACAGATATTTTTGCCAATGAGGAGGTCACAGATATTTTTGTGAGATGCTGTTTTTTACGAATTGACATCGAGGCTATCGTATGTGCACTATAATACCATAGCGCATGGCAACATTTTTGCATGTTGTTAAATTTGTGGTCCAACAGTGATTCACAAAATTTGTGAAAATTAAGCTCTTGCAAAAATAACGGCTTACGCAGTACCTTCCTACGGATCCTGTCGCATGTGGATAAGCCACCATCACATTTTCTTCCCTTGCTGGAAGCACAATAACAATATTACATACACTGTACTCAGCAAATCTACTGTTCAACTTAAACGCCACGAGAAAAACTGAGTGGTAACAGATCCTTTTAAGGACCAGTACAGTGGGACTATTATATACTGACGAATACAATAAGCTGGTTTGAACAGGACAAAGAGAAGGCAGGATGTCTAAAATGTCCCTTCTGTGTACTCACCTGGTTCAGACGCACAGACCTGCCTGGCCAGAGGGCTCTCCGTGCACACCTTGATGATCTGGTAGTTGTTGTAGTAGTCCGCCAGCGCCGACCCCAGGCAGAACGACGGGCAGAACATGAACGTCCACTCCAGGATGTCGGCCACGTGCAGGAGCCCCAGCTCGGGCACGGAGAGGATCTCCACGGCGATGAAGGTGGTGGAGCCGAAGATGATGTTGAACATGGTGAGGGAGACAAAGCCGGTGGACGGGGTGCTGAAGAGGAAGGAGAGGAGGTACATGAGCGGGATGATGGCCCAGCCGTGGAGGAAGAGGATGAGGAGCACGGCGAGGCTGTTGATGCCGGCGTAGGCCTCGATGCGAAACGCGATGAAGATGATGCAGGCGAGGAGGCAGGGCACCAGGTAGTTGATGAGGTCCCAGGCGTAGGTGGAGAGCCAGAAGTTGGAAATGCGCACCCCGCTGATGAACTGCACATGCTTGGATTTCACTGTACTCTCCTGACGAGATAAGAAGGTAGTTAAGAAATCACACAAATGTAGAATCTTGTTTAATCCTGGAACATAAAAGTTGTCATAAGCTTTTGCTTTTGGTGTTCTTGATAAAAATACACACAATCAGAATTATTGACAGTTTTGTTCACAAGATACCTTGCTATCAACCTTCTAGTTAATTCCTGGTATTTCTTCTGATCTATGAGACAGGGAGTGATATTGCAGATTGGCACATTTAGTTCCCTGCCAAGAGAAATGGGGGAAAATGAAGAATGGGGAGCTCCTGTTTTGGAAGGTCAGTAACAGGTTTACTTTATATCAGAAGTCAACCTGGTAAGTTATGTATAACTAAGAATACAATTCATTTTGAGTTCTGTATGACTTCCAAACCAGCTGAAGCTTTCAGTTCCCAAGACTAAAGTCACTCTGGCCCATAATAAGCCTCACGACATTAGCTTAACTGCAAGAGCAAAACAACAAGCAAGACTTGCAAGAATTCCCCTGTTATTATGTCCAATGTCTGCTGTGCTGAGAGGAGCAACAAAATTTTGATGGAACATGTTTCTCCTCAACATGAGGTAAGTAACAGAGCAAAACAGAGAATATGGTAATTATTTTCATGTGTGGTGAACTTACCTTGATGATGAAGACAACAAAGCTACTGGCCAGGAAAGACATCCCAAAGAGCATATTGAAGGAGATGGCAAACCCTGTGGCCACGCCCGCATTCAGCTGGTCGCTAGCTTGCTCGGTGACCGTTCTGGGCAATGGGTGATTGATGGTGGTGATCTTGTAGCTGTCGTTCAGGAAATACTTCATGAGTGCATTGTCCAGGGCATTGAGAGCCATGGGTGGGGTGTGGTACGGCTGTTCCTGAAACAGGGCCACGCCATCCACGCGGCTGACATTTGAATGAATGCTCTCGTCCAGCGTAACGGCGATCATGTTCTCACGGACGAACAGAGCGGACGTCTCCTCTCGTTTATCAATGAGGTAGTCCAGCATGCCGTACGTGGCATTGCAGTCGACATCTACAACGGTGGTCTCCGTATCAAAAAATTGATTTCTGTACTCATCATTGATTGCGGCTATGGCTGAGGAGTTCGGGTACGTGGAGTAGGAGGCGAAGGTCTTGCCGTAAATGTCGAGGGTGAGCGTGAGAGGGGTGGCATCGCCGACGGAGGGGAAGACCTTCGAGGCGATGATGGCGAAGAGGGTGCAGATTATCGGGATGAGCAGCTGGACGATGATGAGGATGAGGTTGCGCCAGGTGTGGAGGACGCGCTTCACAAACATGGCGCGGAACTGCTGCCAGTACAGGACGATGCCCGTGTTCCGCTCGGTGATGATGACACCTCCCTCGCTGTTCACCGTACGCACAATCTCTGTTGAAATGAACAGCATGCATTTGATGCAATCATAATACCGAAGCTTTACCACTGTCTAAAAGTTGCAAAGAGTTTTTGAATTCTTGGAATTTACCCTGTTGCCACTGAAAGTACTGCCAAAATCAAAGCTGAGAGTTTTAAGGCAGACAAGCTACCAAAGAATTTGGGTGTGCATGAACAGCTTTGACAATGAACTGAAGATAAAATCACATAGCCACTTAGTCATATGATCCAAATTAAATTCTATCTCACAAATCATAACTGAGGTGCTTACCCCTAGCAAAAAGTGTCAACTCTCATCCTAAACCCTGAACTGTTAATTTCTCAACTCCTATAAAATCCTGGTCCTAAAACTACACAAATTGAATATTAGGTAGAATTACAATCTTTTCTGGATGACCAATTGCAATGCACTACTCTTCAAAAATGACTTAGTTTTCCTTGGTGTTGCATACTTTTTAAAAGATGTTAATTTCAAAGACATACTAAATAAAATCCACACTGACATGCAAGATTTAAATTGAGAAAGAATCAATTAGCATTTAACTCTTAGTGTGATTACACCTTTTTCTTGCATAGCTCATTAATTCAAACTACAGACTGCATTTTTCATGGGGTGTTGATGTTACTATTGTGGTTCAGTTACACATTTCAGATGGAAAAAAAAAAAAAAAAAAAACACAGAAGAGGAAAAACAATGTAGTGTTCTGGTATGTAGGCTACATAAGAGGGATTCTCCTTGGCACAAGATATATACCTGACTCGGTGACAGGCTCATCTGCAGAGAAGCTGTGGTTCACGTAATCGCCATTTGCTCCATTCGGTGTGGGAGGCTGCAGTTCCTTCTCCGCAGAAACGGGTTTGCCATTGGGGATTGACTCGACGCCTTCGGCGGCGTTTGAGGTACTCCTGTAGCGTGTCTCTGTGTTTTCATCACTGGAGTGGTTCATACCAACCCTGTGTTGAATTAGTGGGAAAAAGGAGGAACACATAGTATTGTCAACCAAGCTCAAGATATAACACACCTGCATCTTCTCTACTATGTTGCATGACTCTGAACATTGGAGCAGGACAAGTTCTGATCTTCAGAAGCTAGCAGGTTTTCATACCAAAAGTTGGACATGCACGCTCTGTACATTCTGGCCCAACACAATATCCAATGAGGAGCTGTTTGAGAGATGCCACCAGGAGGGTATGGAAGATATACTAATGAGAAGGAGATGGAGGTGTATTGGGCACACCTTAAATTAGACTACCAAAATGGCAGATACCTCATCCAGATTGGGCCTACAATAAAGAAGTTATGGAATTGAAAATGTCAGAAGCTTGAAAAGAACAATGACATAAGAGGCAGTGTCATACTCCTTGAATGAACTACATACATAATATCTTCACTTCATTTCCCTTTGTATTACATAACATCTCAAGAAAAATACATGCTTAAAGAAATTCTTCACATACATGTGTCATCTTCCATTGGGTTGCAGTGACATAGAAATAATAATGTTCAGGGGAAAGGGGTTGCAGTTACTATAAGTTGCTGATCAAAAGTTTGATATTTTTGTGCAGAAATTAATAGCAGAGTTTTGAGTTCGTAACATCACCGCCTCACTTGTGTGCCTAAACTAAACCAAACTGGTGACAGTCACTTTCACTTCCATAACCACAAACTTCCGATTAACCAGTGAGTATAGAAATGCAAGTTCATAATCTATAAACTATCTGTTTAAAGGCATTATTTACCATTTGCAGATGAAACAAAAACCCAGCATTAGAGCTTCAAAATAGTTCTAAAATCAGAGATAGGGATAGAAACAACCAATGTAAAAATTTGAATCAGTATAATCAATTATAAGTATTGTTAAACATACAAAATGTGAACAACAGTTATAATAAAAATGTTTCTAGACTAAACTGTCTACAGTTATGGTTTAGTGGAAAAAATACTGATATCTCCTTATATTTTAGGATTTATTATGAAATATTTATATGGTAAGATGTTTTGTGATATAACTGACCAGTTGAACATGCATCAAATGTGATAATCTCAGAAATCACTGCTCCCAGTTGTCAACAGTATCTTTGAATAAAAACAAGTAATTATGAATAAAGAAATCGGTGAGTGAATGCTTGCTCGTAATTCTCTAAAAAGTACATGTGTCTCCGCTCTCAAAGCGGGTGTGCCTATAAACTCACTTGAGGAACACCTCTTCCATGGTGGTCACAGAGGCTCCGTAGCTGTCTATGCCAAGGGGGCCTTTTTGCTCCTCTAGCTGGGAGAAGAGGCCCTCGAACTGGCCCACGGACTCCTCGGGCAGGATGTACGACAGCTCCGCCCCGACGTTGTTCTCCATCTGGGCCCCCGGTACGTGCTCCTTGACGACTTGCGAGACGGAGTCGACGTCGCATTCGCTGGACTTGGCAATCACCATGTGATAGCCGATGCCTGTTGTTGAGCAGTGACACGAGACAGTGACAAAGTGGTTGTTCTCTCATTCACTCGATAAACGTGACTTGGAATGAGAGCGACGATACAAACCTCATGAGCTAGTAATATGGACACAAAGGTGCATTATTAGCACTGAGGTTGTGTATTCCTCCTATAGTGCTAAAAATAGTAACTGTCATCATTAACAACAAATTATATAAAATCAATATTACTAACAAAAATTATTGTGCTAGACAATCACTATTGGCTAAAAGATGCCCAACACACATATATATAGAAAGCCAGCATCCTCCTAAATGAAGACAAATATACTTGCTATTCAGAAATGTAATAAGCTTTCAAATTCAAATTTGTACCTTTGAACAAAACCAACAAAGGAAATTGTCCTAAGCAGCTTACGCGGGGGTTGAAAATACACATCAGTTTCATCTCTGAAATATATATGCAGAGATTCATCCACTGACCATATTTCTTCTTGAGAAACAGGGAGGACCCACAGCACTTGATCTGCCCTTCCGCCATGATGGCGATGCGGTCGCCAAGGAGATCAGCCTCGTCCATGAAGTGGGTGGTGAGGATCATGGTGCGGCCGTGGCGGTGCTGCTGGAGCAGGTCCCAGGTGAAGCGACGGGCCGAGGGATCCATGCCAGATGTCGGCTCGTCCAGCATTACAATCTGATGAACATGGTTTCAGAATCTTTCACATTAACTTTAACCATATTTTACACAAAGTTCTCTTTTTCAAAACTTACATAGTTAATCATTCACTGCATATCATTTATTGTAAAACTGTAAAAAAAAAAAAAAAAAAAAAAAAATACATTCAAATCTACCATAGTAAATGTATTTTCAGTCGACTTGTATAACTCTGTGACTTTTTGAAGTTTGAAATTCTCGTCAACTACAGCATATTAATGAAGATTAGCAAATCTTTCACATTTTCAACTATGTCATAAATTCATAGCTGCAGTATCTTCCATAATAATAATGAACACACTATATGGAATACATTAGATCAGCAGTACCTTTTAAACACTATAAAAAACACAAACATGACCGCTAAGGTGATACTCATTTGAACACAAAACGATGTACATATCTCTCTTCATGATCAGAAATTCTCACACAACAATACCACCCTTATGCATTTGCTGATGCTAAATCTATTTACTCATGAAGATATGACATTTTACAGTACTACCAGAAAAAAAAAAAAAAAAGATTCGATAGGAGTGAGCAGCAAACACACCTCCGAGTCACCGATGAACACTATGCTGATGGACAGCTTCCTCTTCATTCATTGCTTCATTTATTTACCTAATTATTCATATACTTATCAATGTACTTATTCATAGACTTTACAATCTAATTATTCATACTATAAAGTACCCAAAGAAAGACAAATACTTTTATGCAATTGCTGATGCTACGTATATATCTATTTCCTCATTAGGAGATGACATTTTACAGTACTATGAGAAAAGAAAGAAAGAAAGATTGAAGTAGGAGCCAGGTGGAAACACACCTTGGAGTCAGCGATGAGTGCTATGCCAACGGACAGCTTCCTCTTCATGCCTCCGGACAGGGCCTTGGCCCTTACTGACCGCTTGTCCTCTAGGCCAACAGACTTGATGTAGCGATTGATCTCTTCCTTGACATCGTCGTGTGGGTAGCCCTTCAGCTGAGGATTGGCAAAGACATTGATGTGGAATTAGGAAGCGCTCTCCACACAAACTAAAATCGGGGGATTGCTGCATGCTTTGCATGATGCTTTGCCATTATGGTGCACCAGTTCTGTCAAACACTAGCAGTCAGAAAACATATGAAGGGTGTCATAAAACATATCTTTATTCTAGCACAGGAAAATTTAGATCACACATGTCTGTGACCCTCACATGAGCTTTATTTCCTTATGATAATCTTGGTTGGATGGTTGGCTGATTGACAGACTGACTGACCGATTGATTGGTTGGTTGATTGATTGACTGACTGATTGATTTCTTGTTTCTTTCTCTTTTTTTTTTTGGCACATTGGACATGAGAACAAACCTACATTAAGTATATTACAAGTACACACATTGACATTACACAGACTGGAACTGAAACTGAAACATATTGGCATACAACACACACCATCACAACATTAATACATTGAACAGACATTTATGACCATTAAAACTATGACTACTGACATAATGTAATTTTTCTACAATAATTCAGCCAATCTTGACATGTATCTCAAGCTTGAAATCAAAAGAAATCATGAAGCAGACTAGCCATGAATCATATCATCCCCAAAATTAGCCAGATTAGCAAGGCATAGGAAGATATCAGCTTGTTATAAAGATATGCCTTCATTCACAGAATTATGGCAACGTCTCTGTACTTTTGTTTGTAAACACTTAAAAGATGGCATCAATTCAATGAGTGTCTTAACATTGAGTGTAGGTAAAGGAGAAAATCATTCTTTTCCTTTCTCAATCCCTTACATTACAACCCACTGATCCAGAGTATCAGTTATTACATCACACATAGGAAGCTCCCACTATAGTAGCCACACTGTGTGCAATGCTATGAACAGGCCTGAGTCACATTTACATGTAGCAGTTCTCTGTACTCATGACTAATAGACTTTCAAGATAACAACACGAACAACATATGCCCAAAAATCAAACAAGACACCTCAAGATTTTGAGGTCAAGTTTTACTCCACAGACTTTGGACTAGTCCTCTTGAATTTCAATGTTAGATTAAAAAAACTCGTAGTACATACACTTGTATTTGAGAAACAAAAGGTTTGTATATTCCCCCGTGCTGCTCATGTTTGAGCAACACAGATAATATCTTACTGTGGCTAAACAAACAACAAATACATAGTTTAGTGTTACAAGTGTTTACATGAATGGGGAGTTACAAATATTTCTGAGTGTTACAGATATGTGTGAGTATGATATTTGTATTGGACTGTTGCATTGGCAGTCTGTACACCTTCTGATGCCTATGGTAAAGTACACATAAAGAACACATAAAAACAATTTACAATTGCAACTGATTGACAAATTGCCCCACATCGACGTAAATAAGCACTGAATTGATCAGTGTTTTAGTAGTAGCCATGATAAAAAATCATGGGCATACATACTCGAGCAGGATTCGAACCTACGACCTCCTGATCACCGGACAGGCGTCATCTGCACTAGACCACCGAGCTTTTGCCCGACAGCAAGTGTTGGTTCTAATCCTTATAGCATGCAGCGGGTACCGCTTTGTTATTCAAATTCATGAAATTCTTCCGTCGAGATGTTTTCATTGCAACTGATTGACAAATTGCCCCACATCGACGTAAATAAGCACTGAATTGATCAGTGTTTTAGTAGTAGCCATGGTAAAAAAATCATGGGCATAAATACTCGAGCAGGATTCGAACCTACGACCTCCTGATCACCGGACAGGCGTCACCTGCACTAGACCACCGAGCTTTCGCCCGACAGCAAGTGTTGGTTCTAATCCTTATAGCATGCAGTGGGTACTGCTTTGTTATTCAAATTCATGAAATTCTTCTGTCGAGATGTTTTCATTGCAACTGATTGACAAATTGCCCCACATCGACGTAAATAAGCACTGAATTGATCAGTGTTTTAGTAGTAGCCATAATAAAAAATCATGGGCATACATACTCGAGCAGGATTTTTATCATGGCTACTACTAAAACACTGATCAATTCAGTGCTTATTTACGTCGATGTGGGGCAATTTGTCAATCAGTTGCAATGAAAACATCTCGACGGAAGAATTTCATGAATTTGCATAACAATTTACAAATTTCACAGGGTAGGCTGCCATGCACACTGGTTGGGGAAACTACAGGCTCCTAGCTATAAAAATGCCCGTAGAATCTACACATTGTATACCCGTCCTACAGCCATCTATCTTTTCTGTCTTCATAGAGAGTTCATTTTCTTCATTTTGTCAATGAACAACAAACAGAGATGAAAAATCCATTCTGCATTACCACAAGCATCAAAATGACCTACATTACTATTAACATGATCCTTGATGATGGCACTTTACTCAATTAGAGTCATGTTAACATAACCTAACTTGCCTGGATGTCTATATTTTCAGGTGTATATAGGCTATGCTATGCATGTCACTGCATTTACAATGTAGTTCTGTTTAAATTTGGCCCGAGCAAGCAAGCTACTTTCACTAAATCTAATGGACAAATAGAGCTTTAAAAATACAAAATGTCCTCACAGAAAGGAAAAACTGCATAAGTCTTTGTAACCCTCAGAATCATCACACAATGACAGTGAAAATGTCATATCAGTGCACAGCCACACATTCACCAGATTTTTTTTTTCTTGCTGTATTTAATTGAATGTGTATTTTGTCACACATTCTTACAATGAAAGACAACAGCCTCTGATACAGCTCATCAGAAGAAACTTCAAAATTGTGTCTACTGCATGATAAGGTATGATATGTTTGGATTACAATCAAAACATGACTTCAGAAAAGAGCCGAGAATTCAGTTGGGTATCAACACAGTGACTTTAAGTTACTGTGTTGATGATAATATTCTGACAAAGAGCATAGCTCCATACTATTGGTGCGCTAGTGTGTACACAATACAACCTTTCATGATTGCTTTTATAGGGAACCATGTTAATATTGTAGTACACATACAATCATGATCCTCACAAATGTCTGGAGTTTTTGCAAATTCAAAGCGGTACAAGGCCAATATAAAAAAAAAACTAAACACTTTCGCATGACTAATTTTTCAGACTGGGCAATTTCAGCGAGCTTTGCATTGTTCATGATTGTGAGGATCACAGCACATATTTGTGCAGAAAACAGTACCTAAAAGGATATTGCATGTCAAATTTTGGGGCCAGTGTTGTTGAGTGGGACATTCAGAATATGAAAACAAAAAAACCCCTCACCTTGGCAAAAAAGTAGAGATGTTCCTCCACCGTCATCTCATCAAAGAGGACATCATGCTGAGGACAGAGACCCAAGTTTGACCGCACCCCGTCGATGTCCTGACAGATGTCGTGACCGTTGACCACGGCGGTGCCCGACGTCGGAGGGAACAGCCCGGTCAGCATGGAAATAGTGGTGGACTTTCCGGCTCCGTTGTGACCCAGGAGGGCAGTGATCTGACCCTCGTACACGCTGAGGGTCAGCTTGTCCACTGCTGTCTTGGTCCCAAAGGTCTGCAGGTGGGAGTGAAAGAGGTCATGCATTTGTTTTTTTTCACTTTCCATCGGAGAAGATGGCTAGATAGCTCATATTTAGCTGCACTAGATAGTCTTCCATGGGGTTCAGCTGCATGTCAGGCAGGACCACTTCACTGGATTATGCACCCTGCTCTCTGCAATAAATTAACGAAGCAGGATCTTTTACAAGCATTAGTTGTGACTCTCTCACACACATGACCTTCTTTTTATGTTCTATCCGAGGGACTGCGTGTTTTGCCTCTTACTAGAGGGGACAGTATGGTTACACCCAACATTGCTCAGTGTAACCTAGGAATTAAACCAGGGGCCTTTAGATCTGGAGGCAGACCAGTTGCCGACTGAGCCAAATCACCACCCTGTGGTTGCATACATCCACTTAATAAACACATAACAGTCTCCTATAAGAATTATAATGGCTTTGGGTGTACTTTAAGTTCTGGCCATCTAGATTCATGTAGTAGTGTCAGAAAGTTAAAAAACAAGAGTATGTTGTAACTAGCACTCCATTCACTCAACATCTGCTGAATCCACACAAAAAGATACTGTTTATGCCAAAAATATTTCATGAGTATAATATTTTGCAAATTGAGATTTGTACGATGCTTTTCGGAGTATGAATTGGGGATCAATAACCACATTCATAGAATGAAAAAGAAGCTGTATTATAAATATTCAAGAGAAAAATTAGAGACTTCTCACATTGAATAAAATACACAGTATATTTGCTTTACAATAGACAACATGCTGGTCAGTGTGGCCTATGCAGGTTTTACATGAGTACCCACAGGTCTGTGTGTCTCTACACACCATTGTTTTTTTCTTTACCAGACTATTAGCATTTTTCATTCAATAGTCCCCTACACCGATCATAAAGTGCATAAAAGCATCTTTCAGTCACACATTTTCTTTTCTTTTTTCTTTTTTTTTTTTGGGGGGGGGGGGGGGGGCTGGGGGAGTAAGAATGCTTCCCAAGGACAGACATCTGTAAGTCAGTGGAGATACTTATTATTATAATGACTAAGATTGTAGAGAGTCAAGGCAAAGAGGTTCCAATCATTCTCACTGGTCTTTAACCCATTGAAGACGGACTGTTTTTGCTACAACATGCATTTCCCATAGACACCTGCCCGAGTATACTCGAGACTCGTCCTCAACGGGTTAATCTCTACCAGCTCACCTTGGTCAGGCCTCTGATCTGCACACCTGCCTCAAGCCCCACCGGGTCTCTCTCTATGAAGTCAGAACTGTTTGAGGTGCCCGCCAGGACGGGCGCATTCTCGACATCCACCGCATAGGAGCCTTTCTTAGGACCAAGCCAGTAGCTCCTCTGTGATGAATCAAAACAACATTTTACATGACAATGCTTGGATGAAGGCTTATCACTTTTCTACCAATAAGAAGCAGCCAAAGTTGTAGGATGATTGCACACAGCATTCTTTTCTTTTTCACAAATAGTACTCTTGTTCATTGGCTCGGCTAACACCCATTAAATACTCACGAGATAAATCATTTTATCTCTGTGTTTTTAAAGGTCACTGTTCACACATCATCTCTTGGCTGTGTCCAATCACAAAAAATGATAAATGAATAAATGAAATGTTGGCATATAAATATAAATATAACAAATTGTCAAGGTGACATTTTGAATAAATTGAATTTGACCTTAACCTTGAATTTGGTCGTCAGTGGAGTTGGCAACAAGTTCAATCAGTGCATTACATTCTGATACTGCAATTTTTAGTTTGAGAATGCACTAAAGACTCCTGACTTGCATCTGATCAATTCATTGATTAGATGAGTTAATAATCCCACTATATCCAAGTAAAGGGCAATATTTTCTTATGTACCATCTCTACTCTTGTATCCAAGTAAAGTCATGTGACATCAGTATTTCACTCATAACTGCATTGTCTCCTCCATTTAGACAAAATATTGAATATGGGTTACAGTGATATGAGGTTACAGGATATGAGTAAAATGAGGTAGCTAGTACAAGTTGCTGAGTATTGATGGTTTATGTCTCACCGTAAAGGGGAAGTATAAGGGTTTGGGGATGCCGTACTCGCCAGGGTAGATTGCTTCAAAGTACCATGCGATGAGGAGGTAGAGCACCGTGTCCACCACCAGCATTATCAACACCGCCAGGAAGGTGAAGTTGTCATCTGGCGTGGCAGGATGAGCCATGTTGGACCACTGCACCCCTTCAGCTGCAGATTGAGAAGTATTGACATGACGCTAACTAGTCTCGATGGGGATACTTGCATTAAATATTGACAGAGCTTCATGGGATATGTCACATATATGGTGAAGATGAGCAAAATTATTGTATGGTCAGAACATGCCTCAGTGGCCACCTGTCCATAAGGGCTACTCTTTTCATCTCCCTTGGGCGGCTATTACAGACAGGATTGACTGTAACAACAGGCAAAGTTTCTTGAGCTCCCTAAAAATTTTAGGACCTGTAAATTCATTAATCATGATTTCTACCACAATTTTGCTTGGAAAGAAAAGTGAAAACTTCATATCATATTTGCTGTTGTACTGCAGACAGACGACAAAATGTGTGTCTCACTACATAACATGTTATCATATGGGAATATCTTTTTCAGGTTTTACCTGGTGCAACCTCCGAATTGCTCAAAGTGCATTAATATATCCCAACACCTCCCCATCAGGTTATTCAAGAGTTCAATATCTGCACAATATCCACTAGCTGGAGAATGAATTAACAAATTAGCAAATTCGGGTCATCCTGAACCTAAAGCTGCTTACTAAAAAGTATGGTACAATATATAGATTACATTGTACGTTCCATTAGATATCAGTACCATTCACACACGGACAAATACCTGAGAACTCAGGATTATCAGTGACATCGTTGGGGCTCTAAGGTCATTATTGCATAGTGTCCAATGAGTAGATTAACATGAAGGAAAAGTCTAAGAGCAAATGACAAATAAAGGAGACCCTTCTTTTAGCTGCAATCTCCGCAAAATTATTGTAGCATTTCTCGCTGCTTTTCTTGCAATAAGAATTGAAGTTGTATGTTTCAATTTGCTGCTGTCTTGCAGTTAAATGTGGATATAATGGTTTGAATTTCTTTTTTACTTTATTATATAAATGAGGCCTCTTACCAGCAGCCTACTTTCATGGCTGCTGGAAGCCCTCAACTAAACAATCTCCTGAAAGGTTGCTTTGCATATAAAATGTAAAAATTCTCATCTCAACTTGGCATTGCCTTAAAAACACATGCATCATCTTTCGCCATGTTTACTCACTTATTCGCTGTGTTGCATTAAAAGTAACACATGTTCTACAAACTTTCCAGTTTGGCAACAATGGAATGGTTTTAAAATTCAAGGAAAACAAGATTTTGCATCTCAGTAGCCAACACTCACAGGTCCCTTCGAATACGCCAATCAGAAGCAAGCCCACGGACATGGCCGAGTTGGACAGAAGGCAGCCAGCCGCCTTCTCCGCAGCAGACATGAAGGTGTAGGTGTTGTACATGAATGAGTACGGCACAATGGAGATGAACCAAATGATGCCAGCTGCTGCTGTGGCCGTGTTGGCTGTATTATGGGGTGAAAAACAAACAAACAAACAAATCTCATTAAGATATGTGGCTGGTTGGTCACCATGAAAATGTGGGTATAAGCATTTTGCAGACTCCAATGCATGAATTATACTTGTACTTGACAACTTTTTGGGTGGAATAAACTCAAGTAAAAAGTGCATTTACAATAAAATCACCAAATCATACACCATTCCCACAACTTCATGTTCTTCTCATAATATGTTTAGTGTTAGAATTCTTTAGAAACCAGTGAAAGCTCCTACTTACATTTCTCTTTCTCCTGTTTCTTTCTACATTATTCCATTATAATGTAATACAACTTTTACATACTCTGAGCTCATGTTATTTATGTATGTCCACATCTTGTACTTTATAAACCTCTCACCTGTGAACACTTCATTCCATGCAATATTTGGTGATAACTTTTCCACATTAAGCTCTAAGTTTAGTGGAATTTATACGATCCCCATTTTGAAACAACTACCTCAGTACACAAATCTTTAAATATATGCTTGTATTTCATAGATCTAGATAATTGGAGAAAGTCACACAGTACCTATATTAAAGGATATTACTGAAAGAAACAAACAACATTAATTCACATACACACACTGTAGTTCATGTTGGTGATACGACACTTTCACATTTCAAATGCATTCATTGTTGTGGATGCTCATTGAGCTAATTTGCCACATACATCAAATCACATCCATAAGCATGGCATGAATCTTTATGCCTGCTCTCGAGAGTGAAACTACAGATAGTACAGATATTTCTAGATGGACTAGATAGACAAAGGACTGCTTTCAGTCTATTCATCATGCAGTGCTCTTATCACTATCCACTGACATGGTTTACATTGTACACGTACATGTACTTCCTACCAGTAATATTCAATGTACAATGTATACTGTAGATGTCAGTGTATTAACACACAAAGCTCTCCAGGGCCCCATTTCATAAAGAGTTGATATGATAGCAACTCTTGCTGGAATGGCAATTGTCATGGTAACGACAAGAATCCAGCTTCCTGATTGGCTATTGCTGTTGGAAGTTGCCACACGAGCAAGAGTTGCTATCATAACATCTTTTATGAAATGGGGCCCTGATGATACTACATGCAGATGTACGATACTACTTGCCATAAAAATAATTTTAAACCCCAAGCATACATTACGGACTACTGCTGGAAGATGGCATAGGTCCTACAAGTTATTACAGGCAGGCCTACATATTACAGTGTACAATGTATGTACGCATCATAACATAGTCATTCTTGTATTCTATCATTTGCTTTTTTTTCCCCCTGTTAGTTTCATTTTCTCTATTGATCACCAGAATTAAACCTTGGTTCCACTTCTGGACAGGATGTCACGTTTTAACCTTTGAAAAAGGAAGCCATGTAAACAAGGCCTATTGGCTTAAGACGATAGAAAAGAAAACCACTAAATATTTCCATCAATGTGACATCATAATACATGTATACCTGATACCATCAAGAATGAGATTCTAGCAACAACACAGCCTAGATGTACTTAAATGATGGGGATATACTTAGGTGCAAATTATTAAAAAGAAAACATGTAATCCTGCTTCTTTTTTTTCATCTCATAACAGGGGGAGCAGAGCACTGGTATGAAATGAATAACATGTATGTAGCTACCACAATATATTACTCTATGTAAAACTGAGCCATAAGATCTGTCGACTAGTGGTAATTATAACGTCAGTTACATTATATTACTTTACAAGCTGTCTGTCTCAAGGCAATACACTCTCCTTGAATGGAGACAGTTGGCACCAGTGTGGTTAATGCTGATTACCTTGAAGTCAGAGATTGGAGAAAAAAACAACAACAAACAACAAACAAAAAAACCATACCCTGCAAAGGGGGGGGGGGGGTATTTGATACCGGTATTTTACTGTTAGAATGAACAACATTAAGCCCCTGATGACATCCGTTATAAAAAGTTTCTTGACACGACATTAGTAGGTCTACTAGGTAACCGGCACAGCACAAATTATGATGACAATAAAGTTTGTGTTTACATGTCATGCTTGTGAACCTAATTACCTCCACTCCTCACGTACGAACCCCTGCCACTAAAGTTTAGTCTCTTTCTCTGTAGAGTACATAACCATGGGGCAACACCTCTATTGACTTGGCATACAACAGTTTCAATGGCTTCATGTCATCAAGGCAAACAGGCAATATAGCCCAGATATTTAGATAAGATAAGAATTTACAGGCTTTGAAATGTGACATGAATGGCAGGTTGATCATATATTTCTGACAAAAATGCACCATTTGACACTACACATGAAAGGATCAGTTGAGAGATAGAGAAATAATCAATGTGGTCATCGTGTAACTGTAAGAAGAATCAGGAGAATGTACAAGTCTGCAGATTATAACACTGGGTGATACTATAGACCACCTCTCTCAACAATCCAGTAACCCTTGTGTCCATGGCATTCGCATCTCATGACATATGTTCATCATAACTTCTCACAAAATGTAGTAATGTCATTTCATCATTTCATCAAACCGAAACCAAAGGTTGTCAAACTATGTACCATGCAATAGAAACCACTAGACATACACACTAAACAATGAGCTTTTTATCATCCCTTTTGTCCTTGAACATTGGAAGTAGGGTGAAGACAGAACTATGCCAGCAGCGAGTTATGAGATAACCAGCAATTTTCCAGACAAGGAAATTGACCCCAGAGTCAGTGTCATTACTCTAAAACCCAAACAAGACCTTTGCCCACCACTGAAGCCAGCTGCTCCAGATCTTGGGTGGGACAACTCAATCATGTGACAATCATGTGATAAGCGATGCTAACTTTAACTCTAAAAATAGCCATTATTACAGCTGCTTTGATGTAACAGCACAGAAAGACAGTCCACATAATGCCTATACATGAAATATATATAACACAGTTCAGGGTAACTTTAACAGAAGCAGATGCTATCTTTACACACAATACCTTATGTTGAAGCATATTGATGTATTTCACACAGGGATACACAGATAAAAATTACCTCACAAATAACAGTGTATCAATTTCTCTATAACAACCCTTCCCTATATGTAACTTGAGGAGAGTTATATTCCAAAAGTGAAGTGCTTTACACACAAACTCTCAAAATATTCTTGTCAAACCTCTTAACGGTGGTGCGAACAAAGTACACACTGAAAGTGTAATACTAAACACTGTTAATGCACTTCAGTGATAACATCATACAGGTATGCAACTCCTACCATCCATCATTACAGGTATTCATCACACACATCCATCAGAGTACATAGTCCATGAAAGGTTTTAGCATATCAGTGCGGCGAGAAAAGCCATATTCCTACGTGATCCTTACAGGGGATGGCTAGTAACTGATCAGGGGGAATCAGTGGGAATGCTGGAGAATGATTGTTCCAATCCTTGTGGGATTCAATTAAGAGTACATTATTGTCATGTGAAAATTATTTGCTTCAGAATGGTCTCATATTCAAGTAATGTGTAGTTTAATGTTTCCAGGTTAGCATGCCTGGTCAGTGACGGAGCATTAATCTGCACATTACTTGAATATGAGACCGTTTTGAAGCAAATAATTTTCACACAACAATAGATATATAATGTACTTTTAAATGAATCCCACAAGGATTGGAACAATCATCCCCCTGCATTCCCACTGATTCCCACTGATCGGTTACTAGCCATCCCCTTTAACCTGTTGAGGACGAGTCCCGAGTATACTCGGGCAGGTGTCTATGGGAAACGTGTGTTGTAGCAAAATCAGTCCGTCCTCAACGGATTAAAAAAAGACAAGAAAATTAGGACGGTTTATGGACCATGCTAAGAAGTAATAATGGCATGCTCTAAGAATAAGAAATATGCGAATGAATCATGAGTAACTGCAAACTGTCTAAAAATCTGACAAAAATTGATGAGAAATAATTGGTATTTGCTAGTATTACTCACAACTCTAGACAAGTGTAATTATTATTTGAACAGTATAAACTAGGTGTTAAGCAAAAATTTGATGCACTGACACCGACTACAAAAAACATGGTTCTCCCATGGTGGCCAGTGTTGGAAGCAACTTTAACCAGCCACATTATCATCCAGAGGAGATTAACGATAGTTGGTAAAAGCATTGTCAAACAACTAACACTAACATCTAAATTCTTCAATAAACAAAGCGCAGTACATACTGAAGATGTATTTGGGATGTTACCTTATTTTCGTATTAAACGCAACTCACCTTTTGAGAAGAACACACTGACGGCAAAGGACAGCGCAATGGTCGAAACCGCATACAGGAGCAGAAACACGAATATGACGGAAGGGGCGCTGTGCTTGAATATCGCCCCCTGTGTGCCCACTGGCACGGTGTAGAGAATCGTCATGAGTATAGTGGAGATGAAGAGGAAGGTGAAGAACTTGATAAACCACGCCGTCCAGTGCAGCCAGTTACTTAATCCCATCATTCGCATGGATTCCTGACATGAAAGTAAAACGAGAACAATAAAATGAAGCAAACTCTGTTGACTTGGAACTGCTTCTGAGAAGATTTCCATTTGTACTTACAGCAGATGTATATGATGCTCAGCAAAGAATGTTGTGAATTTCATAGTCTTTGGCAGTGACAAAGAATGTTGCAAATTTAAAACTCTTTGGCAGCGACAAAGACATGTTCCAGCAGGAAAAGAGGTCTGGTGAAAAGCAATAATCAGTGTGATTGATGTGTCTCATCAATTAATTTGTCTTACCATTTACATTACATAAGCTTAAACTGTACCTAGACCTACAAGGTGCCTGTATAGTGAGCCATACCATGATGAGAGCATGGGCTAGCAACAGCAAGTACACATGTACCTGATGAGAACACCAATAATAGCAATAATAATAATATGAAATATTTATATAGCGCGTAATGCAAACATGTTTCAATGCGCTTTACAATTTTCAAAAACAAACAAACAAACAAACAAACAAACAAACAAACATATAAATTAACTAGAATACGAATAATCAACTTTACATAATCATCAGTTCTGTTCTAGCAATAGATGGGTTTAAAATTTCCCTGCAATACACTTGAACTTGTGGTAAAGGGTACAGTTCTGTATACATCTGATGATCTGAATGAGCATTCAAGATCGTCAACGAAAGTAAAGGTACACTGCATCCATATACAATGTATTTGACTTGCAGCAGATATAAACCGCTCATGCAGTTTTCTTTGAAAAACAAGGAAAAGTAGAAATTACGCGGTGCGTAACATATGTCCCCGCCGGAAGTAGCATTTTGTCACAAAATGTGCAATATAGGTAAAAAATCAAGGTCAAAGGTCAAAGAAGTCAAAGGTCAAAATTCTGTGCAGAAGTTTTGAAGCCCTCACCTAGTGCCATCACATAAAGCAAATGGAATCGAAATTGGGTTAGAAATGGCGAAGGAGTAGCATTTTGTAGCCAATGTACAATATAGGTCAAAAATTAAGGTCAAAGGTCAAAGAAGACAAAGGTCAAAATTCTGTGTAGAAGTTTTGAAGCCCTCACCTAGTGCTATCACATAAAGCAAACGGAATCGAAATCGGGTTAGAAATGGCGAAGGAGTAGCATTCTGTAGCAAAATGCACAATATAGGTCAAAAATCAAGGTCAAAGGTCAAAGAAGTCAAAGGTCAAAATTCTGTGTAGAAGTTTTGAAGCCTTCAACTAGTGCCATCATATAAAGCAAACGGAATTGAAATCGGGTTAAAAATGGCGAAGGAGTAGCATTTCGTAGCAAAATGTACAATATAGGTCAAAAATCAAGGTCAAAGGTCAAAGAAGTCAAAGGTCAAAATTCTGTGTAGAAGTTTTGAAGCCCTCACCTAGTGCCATCACATAAAGCAAACGGAATCGAAATCGGGTTAGAAATGGCGAAGGAGTAGCATTTTGTAGCAAAATGTACAATATAGGTCAAAAAATCAAGGTCAAAGGTCAAAGAAGTCAAAGGTCAAAATTCTGTGTAGAAGTTTTGAAGCCCTCACCTAGTGCCATCACATAAAGCAAACGGAATCGAAATCGGGTTAGAAATGGCGAAGGAGTAGCATTTTGTAGCAAAATGTACAATATAGGTCAAAGGTCAAGGTCAAAGGTCACGACTGAAATTCTGTGTAGAAGTTTCAAAGCTCCCATGTAGTGCTATCATATAAAGCAAACAGAATCAAAATTGGCTCAAAAATGACAGAGAAGTAGCAAATTGAAGATTTTGATCACACACGGACGCACACACGGACACACGGACGGACGGACGGACACACGGACGGACGGACGGACGGACGGACACACGGACACACACACGTACGGAGCCCGTTTCATAGTCCCCTGCTCGAACTCGTTCGGCGGGGACAAAAAAACTACAAAAAACACTGCATCTTCTCTTGGAATCATTTCAAAATGATCATAAAAATTATGTTTATAACGAATACCCCTACTGACCTTTAACCTTTTCTCTTTCTCATGGCAGATTGTCCTGGCGATGTTGATCATGGGGTACACCAAGCTGATGAAGAGGAGGTATGGAAGCTGGGCCTGTATGGCCAGGATGAAGATGTCGTCGAGGTAGGGTGGATACGGGTAGCGCTGCATCTTGACGTTGAACTGGTCCGTCAGGTTGGGATCAACGTACTGCATGAAAGCTTTGTCAATGGCATGCTGCAGCGACAAGAAACCCTCCCTCATGTAGCCTGTACACAAAAGAACAGTTCAATGCCAATTACACACTCCTGAAAAAGGGTGTACTCTTATCAGCAATTTTACTGTAGGCATCCATGGCACTGATGGTCCTTACACCCTGTGTAGTTTGTCCTGTTTCTCAAACAAGCATCCCAAAGATTTGAAGCCACCATATTGTAACTAACTTTTCTGTTTCCACATCAGCCAAGCTGAGTCTTCACAGAGAGCATACACCACGTCTTGGAGAAAACAAGAACAAGTTAATCCCCCCCCCCCCCCCAAAGGTGTAACATGGTGTTTAAGTTGGGATATTTTCTTTCTCTGCATGCATGCTGATAGGTTTGTGTGGACACGGCCTATCATTTTGATAACAATCAAGACAAACGCAGATGATAATGAGTTATGCAGCATAATTCAAGAACACTTACATCAAGGTACATTGTGACTTAAAGGGAAGATAAACCCCAAGAGCAATGTGGATTGAGTGAAAGCAGCAACATTAGTAGAACATATCAGTAAAAGTTTGAAGAAAATCGAACAATCGATGCAAAAGTTATGAATTTTTAAAGTTTTGGTGTTGGAACCGCTGGATGAGGAGACTACTAGAGGTTATGACGTATGAGTGGACAACAATACTAAGAAAATATAAAGAAAATTCTACAAAAATCAATTTTTCATGAAAATTACAAATTCCATCAACTTGATATTGACATATGTTAAGGGTAGCAATTATTCCCCCTGCTTTCTGAAAGAGGTTGGTCCATTGCTCTTTCATGATTCTAGAAAAGTGAATTTTTGTTGAATTTCCTTCATATTTTCTTTGTATTGTTGTCCACTCATACGTCATATCCTCTAGTAGTCTCCTCATCCAGCGGTTCCAACACCAAAACTTTAAAAATTCATAACTTTTGCATCGATTGTCCGATTTTCCTCAAACTTTCACTGATGTGTTCTACTAATGTTGCTGCTTTCACTCAATCCACATTGCTCTTGGGGTTTATCTTCCCTTTAAGGTTAGGACAACACCACTGGGTCTTGCATGTCTTTTCAACACATTTTCAACAGCTACACATACAGCCGCACAAACATACAAACGAATATAAAAAACCAGCAGAGCCAGCAGACATGTCTCTCTTTTCTCCTTAGCTTCTTGCTGAGCATTCTCAGCAGAGGTAAACAAAAGATGATAATGTTTCATAAGTTTTATTGTTTCAGGATTAGCTATCAATCACTTTTGTTTCTTTTCTTGGTACTTCCCTTACTGCAAACATGAAACATAGCTTTTAGTTTATAGCTGCCATTCAAAGGCAGCTGCAACATGCACAGAAACCCACATACAAGCAATCAATCATGTCGATACAAAATAAACAAACACACAAAAAAAACAAAAACATTTTGGTGGCATACACTCACCTGGATCCCCTCCCCAAGTCTGGTGTTTGGCCCGTGGCCCGAGGGTCATTATGAATGGGAAGAGTTCATCTGTTTTCCACTCGCTCTGCTGGTCGTTAAATGAATTGCTGCTATCTCCACTGGAGTATGGGGAGTTTCTTGGACTTGCTGAAAGTCGTATACTAAATTCATTAAAAAGAAAAACAAACAAAAATATTGAATAAATTAAAGGGCTTGACGTTAATGGCTGTCCTTGTATCCAAACATGAAATCAGCCTCCCGCATTCAAGGAGTATATTCTTACCCAAAGTATGCACATTCATGAACCCATATATTTGTCATGCAGAAAAGGTTTCATGTCTTTTGCAAATTTGTTCCACTATGACCAATTCATGACAAGAATTGTACATCTTTATTCACGTGCGGACTAGATAAGATGTCACTTGGGTACATTTCATTTTGAGACTGTCGATGATGTCCAGCTTTGGCTGGTTACCATCCTAAGAACGGAGGTGATGACATCACACATTTACACTCACCTATAATTCAGATTCACAGGTAATTGTCCATCTTCGGGAAAGTCGTTGTGGAATGTGATCCCTCCTAGGAGCGGAGATGTCCTTGTGTTGTTGATACTGGCAAAGTGTTCCAGCATGAGTTCCTCTGTAGGGAAGCCCGGACCTGTTTGGCAAATTTAACGAGATGAGAAATTTTGACCCTGTTTTTCGCAAAACACTTGACACTTGACCTCTATTAGCACCCATGCACTTTAGTCATGACTTGTTATCAGGGATGCCAACCTTGTAAACAGCACTGCAGTATATGAAAGCTGAAAAGGCATATTTTTCATGGAAAAACAGTATTGACACCTTTCCTGCAATAGACATGTGAACTTGCACAATTTGGGAGAAATTTTCCACGAAAAACAACATCTAAATTCCATGAAGCCTGCAATATTTTTGGCCAAAAACCAGTAAAAAAAATAATAACAGCAAAAGAGTAACATTTGGCATCTCTATGCTATGCTTTTTTAATTTCATTCTTGCAATCCCCTAAAAATAACTTGGTCTGAATGCTTTAATAGCTATCTTCAATTCACATGTACACATACTCCATTATTTTACTCAATACAAGATATCTCCAAATAACTGCATACTCCTATTTACAAAGTACAAACACATTGTACTCACAAGTACACTGTTTTGGTAGACAGCATGACACAGCATTCACAGTGCTCACAGTTCAAAGTTTTCACTTTCACATTGGCACTTTTATTCAAGTATTCATTCAAAAAGGAAGAGGAATTTCCCCTCCCCTTTTCCCTACATACATGTACATGTAATGGGCTGAGCATCGAACATTCTCGGCACCTACCGTTTGTAAGACTGATCAAGGGTTTCCTCAAATTGTAAACAACATTCGACATTATCTCATTGGTCGCCGTCGTGTTCGGCGCGTACGCCATCTCCCAGACGGTGATGGGTATGGGAGTGAGCGAGAGGTTCCATGGCAAATTGTTGATGTTGAACGTGCGGTAGATGGTGGAGTTGGGGTAGTTGGTGTACTCCACCTCGTTGCGGATCACGATCAGGATGCAGGCGAAGAGGACGGGGAGGAGGATCTCCACGACGGTCGAGAGGACCTGCCGGAGCTGGAGGAGGAAGTTCTTCCAGAGGAGCAGTCGCAGCTGGCTCAGAATCCGCGCCATCTCGTAAATGAATACAAATGATCCCCTGTCCGCCTAGTGTGAATTCTCCCTCTCTATACCGTTCCCCAAGGTGATGATTTCAGCTCTGATCTCCAATTATTCCCTTGGTTCACATTCCAAGGTGATTAATGCATGCACTGTACTTCCATCCCATCACAATACACTGATTTAAAGAGAGAGAGAGAGAACAAAAGAAAAGAGCAGGAAGATAAACATCGTATGCCAGCAAACACTGATTAATACAGAGCAACTAATGAAGTTTTGAACGTCAAAGGTGCATTTTTTTTTAATAAAAAAAGAAGAAAATAATTACATTGAGAGATCTCTTGATATATGCCATACTTATATTCTAAGGATTTTACTGTAAAAGTGGATATTTTGGCGCGACTAATTTTTCGCGCTTAGCCGGGTAAGAAGAGTTTTGCGTGTTTTTGATTCCGCGGAATCAAGACATCACGCAAAGGAACATATGGCTAGCAAAAATATTCGCATGCTTTATTTTCGCGGTAGTTTCTGGTTGCGCGAAATGCGCAAAAATTTCAACACTGTGAAAATTTCCACTTTTACAGTAGTTGTTTTTGTTGTTTTGGGGAGATGCACCTGTATGCCTGTTTCCAGATTGATACCACTTACATTTCTCATGATGAACTTAATAAAGAAAAAAGAAAAATTCGCCCAATGAAACAAAACATGGCTTTGACTACATGTACACAGAAAGCGGGCTTTGAAACAATCTGTTATACTTACATTCATCTGCACTACAGTTTTTACTTAATCAAGAGTTGATAAAATTCCTCCGTGGAGTGAACACACTTCATCAAATTTGATCAGCTATTTATATGCCCCTTTCACTGTTTGTTCACACACAGAAATCACTGGTGTTTAAGAGAGAAAAGTGTCCTATTCCACTAAGGAAAGATAAATTCTCGAACACACGTCCTACATACAGTACCTCACCAGCACAGACTCCTAGAAGCTTCTGTGCAGTGTTGAAGTTCTCAAGAATTGTGTAATCTCTTGTGACACCCCAGTCATAAAAATGGACTCTTATCAAACTGATCCTCAGCTAACACACTTGCCACTCCACGTGAGATGTGCGAGAGACTCTGCATACATGTCCAGGACAGAAACTCACAATCATGGGCTTGCCACAAATTCTAATTCATTCAAAAGGACTTTGACCTCTGCGAGTAAGACATACCAATCATTAACCCATAGTGTCATTAGGATGCCTCCGCTCTGACAGCAAAGTTAAAGTTTCTTACACAATGCAATTAATGCCTCATTGCCTTGATGCACTACACTGACCAGTTAAACACAAAGCCACGCTCATCAAAATGTTGTCTCTCAAACATTATCCCTCGTGTTAAACACACACACACACACACACACACACACAAACACACAAATCAATCGTGAATTCTAAAAATGCTGAGCTGCACAGCAATCATCACAATGTCATCATTAATTTGGCACCTCTGAATTGCACTGCATATTTTGTAAACTGGAGAAAGATTAGATGGCACTGCTTGAATTGCATCAAATCCATCTACAGACAAAACCAGACAGAAACTTGCAAATTTGAGAAAGAAGAATCTAATTTTCTAAGATGTGTCACTAATATAAAAGTTATGAAATCATCCGACCTTATGATTTTCTTGCAACCAGGGCAAACAACTTTTTCATTGCAAACATCAAATGGCTCTCATGGTAGACACAGTATACTGTACTTTACTGTATGAAAATTTGACAAAGATAGCAAAAACCATTAAAAAAAAAAAGATAACACCATACCACCAAACATGATTTCTGGGACCTAATGGGCCAATGTCCACAATGAGTAATGACCATTTTGATGGCCCAATACACACCATTAGAAAATGATTCCATTGCAAAAACAAAAATGAAAAGGAAAAAAGATGGCTATAAATAGAAACCACCAAAGACCCATTTTATTAAGTTCTAGATTCAACCAGGGAGGTGGGACTGTCTCTTCCCACCTCCCTGATTCAGCTCATCCTAGAAACAATCTGAGATCAATCAGTTCTCAGAAGTTAGGAACTGTTTCACTAAGCCATTTGGGAACAATATCTGCACCCATCTTGTCACATTCTAGAATACATCCTCAATGTCTATGGGTCAATCCATGTCAAATCAACCAATTTCCAGACAATATGCAACCTAACTCCCTTCAATTTTCTTTAAACTCACAGTAAATGTTCCCCCAAGTGTCTGACTTAAAAATTCTGTAATATTTTGCCCCAAGGTCAAAAAGTTGCTAAGATATGGTCTCCATTAGCAACCAATGTGAGGTCGAACAAACAAGTATAAATAAAATTTGCTATTTTAGAGTTTAGCTGAAAATCACAACAACAAAATAGATCGGTCAATTTTCAGTATCCATAAGTGTGTTTACAAATGTTGTGGTTGATTTGACATGGATTGACCCCTAGATGTATCCTTCCCAATGAAATCAGGGTCCCATTTCATAAAACTTGTTAGCAGTGACAAGTTGTCATAGTTGTGACAAGCTACTGAAATCCTTGCATCTGATTGGCTGAGAGCAAATTTGTATAGATATGTGGCAGTTGTCACTGATAACAAGTTTTATGAAACGGGGCCCTGATCTGCATTATTGTTTGGCTCAATACCGTATACCCCCCCCCCAAAAAAAAATAATAATAAAATAATAATAATAATAATAATAATAAAATAATTTAAAAAAAAAATAATAATAATAATAATAAATAATAATAAATGAATAAATAAATAAAGAATGAATCGCAATTAGAGTATGTACATACAGGAAGACAGACATCATGTCTTTTCAGTTCAATTACCATCATTGTGGGCATATCTCTTTGCTGTGACCCAACCAATCATTTTGAAAATGTGATGGTGAAGGTTAATGGTATTGTACATTGTGCAAGTTAGAAACATCTAGACATAATTAATGCATTATAATATACATATTGCTAAACCATAACATCTCCCAAACAATTTCCACACTTGAAATCATTAGGCTATAACCATTTATGGCTTTGACGATTAGACTACTAATGAAACCATTAGTCCGGGGAGACGAGTTGTAGTATGAATACATAAGAAAATGAACTGCCAATCTTGGAATATCTATCAACATGACAGACCATATGTCATTAGTGAAAGAGATCTGAGAGCATTTATACAGAGATCTTTCTTTCATAGACATATTGCAGCTACAATACAAAAACCTAACCAGATTGTGTGTAGGTATCAAGCAAATTAATCTTATCAACAAATTCCGTTACATTTCTAGCATCATACAAAATGCTATTTGTATGTCCTCATCTTGAGTAACTGCAATATTTTCATGTCCCAGATTTTTAACTGACGAGGGCTGCAAGATTGAGCAGGGAGGTGTTACAGAGATGGAGTGGCAACTCTTCGTAATTCATGCAAACACATGTTTGGGTTCAAGGCGTTACAATGGGATGTCTAGCATTCCATTACGCTTTGAAGTCATGCTCGGCACCGCTCTAGTTGCAAGACGAAGTTCGGAGGTCACGAAGAATGCATTTCACCTTTCGTTGAATTACAAGCTTTATTTCACCGCAAAATTTTAAATGAAATACTCGAATTGATTTAGAATAATTTAGGAAAGAATTCAATATTATTAACATGTATTTCTAGTTTCTTCGTAATTCGCAAATCGAAAGGAAATGAAAATTAGGCCCTCTCAAAAACCTAATTTTTTCTATAATGCGCACATTTCGGCATGTTAATTTTTTATCTGTTAATAAGGGGATATTTTGATCTTTCAAATAAAGTACTCCGTTAAAGCGTGTTCCAGCGTGTTTTAAACTATTTGCTGTTAAAATTGTGAGTTTTACACTGCATTTTGATTTGCTGCTCCAATTCAAGGTACACAAATTCATTGTTGCCATCACATTGAAAGAGAGAGCGAATTGCAGTAGGAGCAAATATTTCTAGATGTGAGAGCACTAGTCCCGATTATTGATGCTCTCTTTTTTCAAAGCACATGGGTAACACCTGTACTCTGTAGTTGAACGCTTTTAACTTCTCGGCGGTGCCGCGCATGACTTCAAAGGAGAGCTATAGTTGCCTCTCCTTCTCTAGCACCTCCCTGGATTGAGCTACATAGTATGTAGGCTGTTCAGCATATAAACTAACTATACACAGCCCAGTCGCCGCTGTACATACGTAGCGCGACAGGGCTGTACCAACGAAGCTCCAAACACGAAGAGGGTCCAACGATCGCATGCGATCGGATTGAATTTTGATACTTTAGATCATCTTTTTGTCACTTCAAACTCATCTGACGAACAAAATGATAATGAGACTTCATATCTATGCTATGAATATTGAAATTTAGATTTAATAACTTACTAAAATGATGGTTATATGCAGCATGTGTGAACGGTTCACGAACGGTACATCGTCTTTCACGCCGGCCATTTCCAATATCCGGGAGGTCACATGATCTGAATGCCCTTTCAAAAGGTCGCGCTGTCGACCGTACTGCTACACCAACACTCAAGCAGCGCATCGCACGCACGCAAAAGATTTCCGCAGAGATCAAGGCGCCATTTTGAATTCTGCAACGATGAACCCTGACGGTGTTAGGGAATCCGCCAGAAAGTATCATTTTTTGGTTCCACGGACTTACCACGAGGGCTCTCAATGGACTTACGAACCTTCTGTAATACAAGCATGCACTTAAGGTGAGTAACATTTGGTAACGTGTACATTGTTTATAAAGAACGTATGAATTTTCATAAGTTTTGTAGTTGTGTTGTGGTTCCCCACTTTGTAGGTGCCCGCTCGTTGGTCAGACGCTGTATTCGCGTAGCGTATTAACAGCGTCTGGTCGGGCTACATATAAACAAGATAGCATGGACAAATAGACATGAAGTACTCTTTCAAGAAAACCACCTGTATCAGCATCAGCACAGAATCTAGATCCTCCCGGCCCGTGGACATCCCATGATGCTCTTCAGCCATTGCCAGCTAAATCTCAGAAGTAGTTTTTTTGTTTCTGTTTTTTTGTTTTGTTTTGTTTTTAATAGCAAACATTCTCTTTGAAAGCATGTTCATGCCTGGAGTAGAACTAGTCTGCAGAGTCTTTAGTCAATGGCGCTGCTTTCACATAAGTTTCGGTTTAGCCATTTTCAAAATGGTTTGGATAATTTTTGGGTTAGGCACACAAACATTTCACATTTTCGACTGAGTGATATCCATGCACAACACATTGTGAATTGTGGAAAGCTTTCACTCAGCAATGCAGATTTGACCAGAAAATCTACAGGACTGCAGATTGCCCTTTCCTCCCGTACAGATCTGATGAAGATGGTAAATGGTGATGTTGATGACGATGGTGGGGATGATGGTGATGACGATGTCGATGATGATCTGCTGATGATCATGATTATGTCTATGAATGATGCAAGATGACACAGGTCACAGCAACATATTTTTCCCTAGTTTGAGTTTGTGCCTACGTGTAGATTCTACTATTATTCCGCTATGTAGCATTCTAACGCAAGTTGAGCAGCCTTGTAGTATTGTACCTACAACTCCTCCAAACAAACATATTTTTCTGTCTATGAATGACACTACTGCATCGTGAACACGCTTCTCAAAGTCTAGAATAAAACACCGAGAGTGAGAACTTGACCTGTTCGAACGCGAACGTGTCAAAAGTCGTCAGTTGCTACTCATAATCAAGATGAGCAAATCATACCACCATTTTAGAGTGTACAAATTAGCAGATCTAAACACCCGAGCCAGTTGTAGCGTCATCAAATAATAGATATGCCATGTCTACTTACAAAAACACGGAGTAACAGCATCGATATCGGAAGAGCACGACCACGACAGTGGGTGGCAGTACACAGTATAGTAGTCCCACGTACCGTACCGCAAGTTGTGCGACGTTTCAGCTCGCTGCTCGCTCAATCGCGCCGGTGCTTTGCTGCATCAACACGCGAAGCCAGGAGGCGGTGCGGTGTGCGTAGGGTTTGCGTAAGTCCTTTCGTTGCAGAGCCACTGGTCACCTGATGCATGCGATGCATACTACTGTTTACACAATGACCAAAAGTGATAGATGACGTCATTGCCGTACATCGGCGCTGGTAGAGTCGTCGGTGTCATGGGCACCAAAACTTCGACATTGAACCCTCAAGCGGATTTATCAAGCGATCTGTTTTTGCATAGATACTAACTAGAGCTTCTAGTATCGTAGTAGTTGGCCGACCCGAACGTGAAAGTTTGTCGACCTATGCATATTTCTACTGTTTAAAGGATGGTATAGTATTGGTCGAGGTGAGAATGTGAGATATAAGAAACCACTTTAGGAAAAGTTATAAATTATAGTGAATACACTTCTATGATTTTTAAAAAAAAAGTTTATTTGATGAAAATCGGTTTTGAAATGGCTCAATGAGATATCCAAAAACAGAGTAAAAAAGCGCTCCTAACAAAACGTGGGTCCCTCGTTTTATTGGGTTGCTTTGTTTTGGATATCTCAGCGATATCAAAACCAATTTTCGTCAAATAAACTTTGAATTCCCCTTAGAATTATATGCCCTTTCATATTTCAAGTTTTTCATTATCTGAAAAAAAAAGACATCATAAACTAGAAATGTCGCTTTGGCGACTGGTATGCCTCCGCCATAATGCATGATTTTCCCAATAGGTCTAGATAGTACATGTGGACAATGTGTGATTACATTTTCACAAAATTGGCAAAATATTGAAATGACAAGTTTGTCACAAATGTGTTGAATGTTCACCTTCCTTGACCTAGGTTTAATTGGATGAATAGGAGAGCATGTATCTAGGGATTTAAGGACTTTAACTCGACTTTAACCCATTCATACACGCATTGAGTAATTTTCAAGGTACAGGTGTGGAGAAAAAGTGCAATTTCTGAATTGAATAGTAAATTGTTACCATTTTCATCTGGCCCTTGACCCTAAAATTCATAAGATAATCACTTTCAGGTAGAACATGCATAATATGTACTAAGTTTCAAGATAACTTGAGCCACTTCCGAGATATGGAGGAAAAAGTTAGTTCAGCACTTTCACTTGATCTTTGACCTTTTGACCTTTGAGGCAAAAAAAAAAAGAAGAAAAAAAAACCTTTCCAGAGAATTTCTATTAGGTTACACATGTATGCATACACCAAGTGTAAAAAAAATAACCCTGCTGGCATTGCATGATAGGAGGGAAATAGTAAAATTTTGAAGTGTTGCACTTGACCTTTGACCCCTGACCTTTGACCCCATGAACCCTACATTCTCTAGATAATCACTTCCAGTCAGTATATGTATATACTATGTTCCATGAAGATACCTTGAACAATTTTCCAAGGTATGGAGAAAAAAAAGAAGATTTGATATTTTACTTGACCTTTTGACCTTTGACCTCATGACCCAAACTTTCACCAGAGAATCTTAATTGGGTAATACATGTATACATTAAGTTTCAAGAAAATATCTTCAGGCATTCAATAGATATGGTGGAAATAGTGAAATTTTATGTATTTGACCCTGACCTTTTGACCTTTGACCTTTGACCTCATGACCCAAACTTTCACCAGAGAATCTTAATTGGGTAATACATGTAAACACTCAGTTTCAAGAAAATATCTTCAGGCATTCAATAGATATGGTGGAAATAGTGAAATTTTATGTATTTGACCTTGACCTTGACCTTTTGACCTTTGTGCACCCAAAAGTTGATAGGCACAACTTCACCCCATAATACACATACATGCCAAGTTTCATTAGGATACCTCAACAGGTTTTGATAGTTACCTTGTCCACAAAATTCATTACGGACGGACGGAAGGACGGACGGACGGACGGACAACCCGAAAAACATAATGCCTCCGGCACCACTTCGTGGCGGAGGCATAAAAATGTTGGAAACCTCATTCCCCATCTAAACCAAAACTGTACCATCCCTTTACATAATGGGATGACATACTTTTGGTCGAGATGGAGCTTCAGGTTTCCAACGCTTTTGCGAGATAATGAGAAACCTAAAAGCAAGAGATTATTACTAGTATTTATTTTTCTTGTTTTTTGTTTGTTTGTTAAGATAATAGATCAGCAGCTGTGATCTTACAAATTTCATTTGTAGAGGGAGAAAAATTGAAGAAAAACTCACACCATGAGAAACCTCTTATGGAATATGAAAGAGCATGCAATTCTAAGAGGAATTGAAAGTTTGTTTGATGAAAATTTCTTTTGAAATAGCAGAGACATCCAAAAACAGAGGTCCTCATAAAAGGTGGGATCCATCTTTTTTTTTTTGACCAATTTGGTTTACTTTTTTTAGAATATAAAAAAATGCTAGAAATGCGGGGTATATGTAAATGTGTGTGTGTGTGTGTGTGTGTGTGTGTGTGTGTGTGTGTGTGTGGATATATATGAACAGCTTGTACTGTGTACCATTTTATGAGGCATCGTATGAAATGATAAATGTAACCACCTTTCACAAATATTCACTCAGCATTCAGCATCAGTTTCTGCTCAACTGCGTAACTCAGGTTGACAATCATGGGTGCAGTGCATCAATTCAAATTGAGAGACCAGAGAGAGGAGAAAGAAATACATACAGACACAAACACATACACACAGGCACACACACACACATATGCACACATATTATATATTTACATACATACAGTATACATGTAAGGTTGTATATTCAATTATTCATTCATTCTTTTTTCCATTTCCAACAGTAACTTTTTTCTTTTTTACAGAAATTGAGTGCGCAAATTAACATTAATTTTGCAATAAACGAAATTGTAAGTTTGCAAAACATTTTTGAGAATATGAAAATGCTGGAAATGGGGTATAATATTCAGTATACAGTATACATAATTGTATGAGAGGACTAAGCAAAACAAACAAGATTATTCTACTCTTTGTTTTGTAAATAGAGAATAGTTGTCTTGTTTGTCATAGATTAATGACAACCCTGAAGAAGCATTAGTTTTCTACATTGTCATTTCTTCTGTATTGATACCAACATGTGGACCATAAAATCAAATTCATATCTGTGTGTATATATATATATATATATATATATATATATACATATATGTGTGAGTGTGTGTGCGTGTGTGTGTGTGTGTGTGTGTGTGTGTGTGTGTGTGTTGAGATTTAACGTATTGGCTCCACAAAAAAAAAAGAAATTGGTACATTTTTAATAGGCCAATAAAAAGACTCCTGAAGGTGTAGGATGCCAAAAATTTTGAGTCAAACAAACATATACATGTATTTTATCGGCCAAAAATGCATTACCAGTTTGTTTTAAATACAGTTGTACATATACATATTTTGTACAATCATTCATTCATTAAGATTTATATAGATGCAAACAATAGTCCAAGCAGCAAAATACTGTACAATTATTCCATAATACACAACTGCAGGCCCAAACACCCTACAACATGATCAAACACACACACACACACACACACACACAGTACACGTATGTATTAGAATAGACAGGTTTATTAACATATTCAAATTTATGGATCTTTCTTTCGTCCCAACATAGGAGGAGCTATTCTATCAACATGTAGTCTCTCACAAAACTCTTTTTATACTTGAAATCAGGTTAACATATATTGCTACTCCATGGGATAAAATTTGGGTAAACTTTTCAGTTGTCAAGAAAGAACCACTGTTAGAAATCACGGCATGCATACGATTTGAATATGTTAATAAACTGCTCTACTGAGACTGGTAGTTTGTTTATTCACTACATTTCATGGGAAGTATAGATGTAAGCTCATCTTTTTTTCCTTTTTCTATTTTTTTTTTTTTTTTTTTGGCTAATGTGTGTATTGAACATGATATATTTTTGAACTCTTCCACAAATCTTTTTTTACCTTTGTATCATTCTGAACTGGTATAATTGCATTGCTCCATATTTCATCAATACTCTCCATGATTTTTTTTTTTTTTTAAATCCATACGCACACAACACAATGACATTCGTCGCTGGGGTGACAAGACCTTGTATCTGCAATTTTGGCGAAAATGACTTTTTTGGATTAATGGTCATTTAATCAATTAAGTGATGTCCTGTGCAAATCCTAGATGTCTTACCCCAAAAATTAAGCCACCACAGCATGTCAAAGGAATGTCTATCCCATTGGATACAGTGCTTTGGCTGCCATGCTTTTTTGCTCTCCTGATCATTTGACATTTTGTAGATACGAGGTCTTGTCGCCCCAGCGACAATATACAACTGACATCATATAAATACACATATGACATGACTTTTCCTGCTCTTGGATCATGTTGTCTTTATTCTGGTTAAAAACAAAGTCAAAAGTGAACACAGCCTAATGGCTAGAGGTCAAAGGTCAAGGTGAAATACAATGTACAATGCATTTTATTCATCTTTAAGTTTACTAGGAATTCCTTTCAAATTGATTTACTTTTGCTTGTACACTACTCAGGTTTAGTATGCAGACATTTTTATACATGTATATTGTACATAATAAAATATTATTGATACACTGTATATCTATGAATTTTTAAAATCTCATACTTGTATTTTCCTTGAACAGACATTTTAAATTTTAGCACCCTTTGGGTTTGATTTGGATCACTTTTATCCCCTTACAGTGTATTTGTCATTTCTGTCATAAGAAATGATTCATGTCATATCACTCTCAATTGTTCTTGATGTTTTCTCCAATATCTAAGTTCATGACTCCAAATTTCGTCTGATAAAATGGAAATCATTCTGATAACTGCGTTGACTGACAGTGTAAGATCGAATGAAGAAAGCTGTGATATTTACATTAATATAATGATGAATGGTATAATAATAGGTCCTACAGTGTATATGATGCAATGCATGTACAAAGAATTCAAGGCTGGTATTCTATCATTATTGCACAGCATTTCCTGTGCTCATATCTTCTCTTATCACATGACATATTCCACATGATTGAGTTGAAAACACTAGCACAGTTTGTACATTATGGCAAACCAAACCAGCCAGGAGTCATTTTGCTGTCAATTAAGCTCTTTTTAACAGTACTGTCTTTCATTTCTTTCTATTCTGTTTTGCCACTTTATTTTTTTTTTTTAAGTGTGATATTATCTGGAAGTTCGTTATCATAGCCAAAGTTTGCCTATGTATTTTTGTTAACAAGGTTCCCTGTCAATGTTTACACATATCATATAACAATTGATTACTAAACAAGTACATTCTTCCTCACCAAATGTTGTGCAGTTGACGTATAACTGTACTATACAAAGCTAGATTGACAGGTTGCATTGTAATACTTCATCTAACACTAAACTGGGACCACATCTACTGACATAATTAATCATAGACCCTCTTTTACCTTTCCTTTCTGTTCCTCCTTGAATAAAGTGAAACTCAAATATTCTGTAACTTTCTTCATATTTGTCAAATTCTACTAAAACTTTCATCACTGCTTATTTGATGCAACTCTTCTTTGTCAAAATCGACTTGAAAACAAAGTAAAGTCCCTCTCTACGGATTTAAGATAGAGTTGCATAAAATCTCAATCTTCACACACTAAGTTGCACTTACTAAAGCACTACATCCCCAAGCTATCCATGTATTGGACATTAAGAGTAGCTGCATAAACATACCATTTCTTTAATCGAACCTTAGTAATACTCATTCAAATGGTGATAACTCACTTTTGACTGAGATACAGAGTAAGATTTTGGCTGGAGTGTGCCTAGCTGTTTGGAACGCATATTCAAATCGTCTTACAGGGTATGCAGACATGTTTCCTTGATGTATAATGTATTATAAACAGTCGTGAAGAACTGATCATCATACAGAAAAGCCTAGGGACCCTGAAACCGTAAACTTTAGTCATGACTCTGCAGTGCTCTTTGTGAATGGTGTCACTGATCTTTCTTCGACCAATAGTTTCTAAAGGTTCTTCATGACTGTTTATGATACAATGAGGAAAGAGGTCTGTATATCCTGTAAGATGATTTGAATGCATTCCAAAAAACTTGGTTCACTCCAGCCAAAATGACACATTTCATTCTACTGTAAAAGTGGACATTTTCGCGGTGTTGAAATTTTTGCGCATTTCACATAACCAGAAACTAGCGCGAAAAGAAAAGCATGCAAATATTTTTGCTGCCCATATGTTCCAGTAGTTGATGTTTTGATTCCGTGGAATTTAAAACACGCAAAAAGTTAAACTCTTCTTGCCCGGCCGAGCATGAAAAAATTAATCGTGCCAAAATATCCACTTTTACAGTATATTATATCTCAGTCAAATGTTATCTAAGTGGCATTTCCTACATCATTCATTGCGTTACAACAACCCATCCTCTGGGGCAGAATGTTCACTTTTACACTAATAAAATACAGTCAACCTTGCTTAAGTCAACCTCGCAAAAGTTGCCAAAATAGTTGCCAAAGTCGAAGGTCTCTTCAAGTCCTCTTCTCTTTATATTCTATTGATTTTAATCCCTCATAAGTCAAATTTTCTGTTAGTTGAAGCTATTTCTTCAGTCCAAATAGATTTGACTTTAGTAGGCAAGATTGACTGCATGCAAATTCAACATCTTTAAAAAGCTAAGGAAGATGTCAGAAGAGAGAGCGGTTATGTGGTAGAAGGAAAATTGAGGGCTGTAGACGCTTTGTAGCTCTTCATCACTCCGCACAAACAGCGATTTGCCGGTCCTCTTCTTCACGTGTCGTCTTGACTCCTTGGTCCCTTCTGACCCTCGGAATGCTGAAGGACTACGCATGTCTTGGGCATCCGCATTTTATTAGCACAATGCATCACTTTTTACCCATGAGGTGATGGACAACCACATGATCTAGTGCATATGTTTAGGTGACTGGATACCTTAAAGGGGATGGCCAGTAACTGATCAGTGGGAATCATCGTACACTGGGAATGCTGGAGGATTATTATTCCAATCCTTGTGGGATTCATTTAAGAGTACATTATATATCTATTGTTGTGTGAAAATTATTTGCTTCAGAATGGTCTCATATTCAAGTAATGTGCAGTTTAATGTTTCCAGATTAGCGTGCCTGGTCAGTGATGGGGCATTAATCTGCACATTACTTGAATATGAGACCGTTCTGAAGCAAATAATTTTCACACAACAGTAGATATATAATGTACTCTTAAACGAATCCCACAAGGATTGGAACAATCATCCCTCAGCATTCCCATTGATTCCCACTGATCGGTTACTAGCCATCCCCTTTAAATCCTATGTCAAGTGTTTGGTTATGGAGTTTTCACTTTTCAGAATGAATACCTTTCATTTGATCTGAATGGCTGACATCATTGTCAAATGTCAAATCATAATCACATACAATGGAAAAATGGAAAATTTAAAACAAAAAAAGAAACACATGCTGCAACCACAAACCCTTATAAAAACACCAACATAATGTAACAGAAGGTAGATAAATTTGGGATTCATATTGCTCTTTTCAGTTTGTTTTTGTTTGTTACACAAACTTACATCCTCCTACAACTTTTTCACAATGAAAATATCATTCACGCATCTAGTACATTATCACTAACTTTCTAATGTGAATGATTATCATTATTCAAAAGAAAAGGATTGTGTGGTCTTTCACCACAGAAACAATTCACAATTACTTTAGTTGTTTCACCTTATTCTTAGTCCATGGTGGAAGTAAAGAATTGGTAATCATTATGATTAAATGTGGATGCAATACAATTATCAAAGGAGTGTTATTTACGTGTTTGGTGATACATGTACATTTATATGTCATCGAAGAAGAGATGAAAGAAATATGGGTGCACGTCACGAGACCGACACCCACAAGTCATACATCCCACGAGTTCTACAGCTCACGTCATACAGCCTATGATTATACAGTTCACGAGTCATAAAGCCCATGAGTTCGACACTAAGCTAACAAGGCCCACGAGACTGACACATTAAGCCCCGTGTTGTATCTGTCGAACTTGTGGGCTGTTTTGACCAAGTGTCCATCTCATGGGCTTTATTTGCCTAGTGTCGAACTCGTGGGCTGTATGACTCGTGAGCTGTATGACTCGTGGACCTGTTTTCAATGCCGAACTTGTGGACTGTATGACTCATGGGTGTCGGTCTAGTGGAATGACCCCAGAAATATGAGCCATTCAAAACCAAGTCAAAGGAAAGAGTTACTAGGAAAGTATCCATGAGGTTGTAGAACCATAGATGATTGATTGTGATTGTGTTAAGAACTTAAAATCTACAGGTTTATCTTGAATTGCATGTGACTGTAAGGAAATATCCAATAGACAGTTGCATGGTGTTTATTTGAAATGAAATGTTCAAAATAGGACTGCCAAATTTTGTAGACAGCAATGCAAAGTGTTATAAACAGCCAACTGCAATGGTAGCCCATTTTGCAGTCTATAATGTAGTGACCAGAAAAACAAAAATTACTTACCCTTTAGTAAATATCAATTCCCTTTTTTTTGTTCATCACCATCAAGGTGAAATTATCATTCGTTTGTTCATATCACATATGATGACATAAGTAGAGGTAAACATTGTTAAAACAGGCAACAGGCACAACACTGGTTCAAATTACAGCGGCACAGCAACACGGATACAAATATTTACACTACGCAACATTTCGCCAAACACACATCTTTGTTCGGTGCATGTTGGGGACTTTTTCTCGACTAAAGAAAAAAAAGTCCAACAGTACAGCCACCCCGACGGGGACTGTACTGTGAAATTTTTGGATAACTGCATTACATGCAATATCACAGAGCAGTTTCTGGGGACTTGCCTTTGACGAACGCCAGCGGACTGGTGGAATTTTAGAGAGTGAAGCAGTTTGCTCCCAGATTTCCCCCTGATAATAATAATCGAGGGCTGGAGTAAGATCGGGAAAAAGACATAATACACATGAAGCATCTGTCCTACACTTATTTTCATATATTTTTCTCTTCTAGTCTTCTAGCAGTTTGCTTGATTGCTTGTTTTCTTTTATACTATCAGATTGTTCAAAAGCTATATTAAATTCTTGCCTCTACTAATCTAATGGAATTATTATTATTTTTTAGGTGTCTTTTTCATTCCTGAACTCTACCCCTGCTATTACATTTCTCTCTCTCTCTCTCTCTCTCTCTCTCTCTCTCTTTCTCTCCCTGTCTCTGTCTCCTTCCTATATATATTTATCTCTCTATATCTCTATACATCATTAAACCTCTCTTGGTTCTACAAAGGTATTGCTTCTGATTCAATATAACATTGTACCTTCACGTACGTGTGCCAAATATTGCAGAAGATTTTACACATTTAGGTGTTACTTTAGCACATTCGTAAGTTCGAAAAAAGTATGAATTCATGTGTACACTGCACTATGTTTTGCTTAAACTTCATCCAGTTCAGTGATGAAAAAATAATATTCTTAGGGTTTGTTTGTTTTTTATCCTTTTATAATGTGCTCTGTCATTTAAGTTGTTCTATGAAAGAGTAAACAAACTAAGCACACACTCAGACACACACACACAATGTGTAGCACCTGACATTTGAAAACACTTCTATGCCATCACTAATGCTAAAAAAAAAAGTGTTTTTCTAAAGTGCCATAAAGAAAAAAGTGGTTTTCTTCAGTGCCATAATGAAAAAAGTCCCACAATTTCCCCAATAGAAAGAGCCCCAACTAGTGAAACAAGCCTTCAAATTCCTATGGTGCTATCATAAGATCTTTAGCCTGATAGATTCAGAGTAATGATGTAAATTTATCATGCCTAGATTCTGAAGAGTTGAATACAAGACATATTTCACTAAGTTAGACACTACCATTGTTCTCTGAAGTAAATAGAGAAATGCAACTACTTGGTAACAAAAAAAAAAACAAAAAAAAATCAAAACAGCCCAACAGCTCACAATTTAGATAGATTGTACTTAAAAGAATATGTTTGCCTCTTCACAATTTGCCTGGGTAACTGTCATTCATTAGTTTGAATTCAATTTTGCTCATTTACAAACCTGCCACTTTCCAATCATTAACAGAAACAGCGGTCCCACATTACTAATTATAATCTGATATCAGATCATCATGAAGTTTTAGTAACACATGCTGAACATACCAGCCCTCAAGACAGTCTTTCAAATTTCCAACAAGTTCCACTTTACAAATATGTACCCACAAGTGCCAGAATACTATGCGTCCCGACTTTTCATAAAAATTTTGCCTAGACTTGGTAGCCAGATTGAACAGAATTGTGCCAGCATAAAGGGTTGAAATTCACAGATTCCTTAATGATTATTCAAGGGCTTTTTTAGTCTTCTCTGTCAGTTTTTTTTTTTTTTTAATCTTTTATGTTCCAGAGTAAATGTCTAAAGACAGACAGACAGACAGATAGATGGACAGATAATAAGAAAAATATCCATTTCCTATGCAAGAAAAAAAATGTAAATCATGAAAAACATGTAAAACTTGCATCCCTCAATTCCAACAAAGTAATCACACTTCCAGGACTGCTAAGAAATAAGAAATATCAGACACATCAACACTTATGAACACTGATATAAAACAGGACATATTTGTTTGGTAATGTTGACATTATAACAGTGTTGTTACATTGTTACTAATTCACTACAATACTGTAGTTGTCTTAATTCAACCTATATATTCTACACTCCAGACTTATTTGTTTGGTAATGTTGACATTATAACAGTGTTGTTACATTGTTACTAATTCACTACAATACTGTAGTTGTCTTAATTCAACCTATATATTCTACACTCCAGACTTATTTGTTTGGTAATGTTGACATTATAACAGTGTTGTTACATTGTTACTAATTCACTACAATACTGTAGTTGTCTTAATTCAACCTATATATTCTACACTCCAGATCAAAGCTGATGTTGACTTCATGGTGGCTACCGACTTTGATAAAGTACACTCTGTTTTTACTGCATTGATGTCGTACAAATTATCTTACTTTTCTCCCTTCTCAAAATCCACACGGGCCTTAGAACTTTCACCAGAAAAGATCTAATGGAAAGCCATATCCGATTAGTGTGGAATCCTGTAGCCCAAGTCACTTTTTCTGCCAAGTTGCCCTTCTTCAAATCAAAATCATAATCGATCCATCTCCACCTTCATAAGGACAGGAGTATGCTTGAAACAATAGCAAAACCCAGTCAGATTTGTAAGGGGAAGGAAAAGTTCAACCTCCCCATTAAGGTTTGTTTCACAAAAGAATTTAAACAAGCAATAGCCCTCATGATGGCTTATTTTTCACAAAACATGAAATTATCGCTGCTTTTAAATGAATTATGTGAACAAATTACAGTCTTTCATCGTTACTATGTTTGGCAAGTTCTTAATAATGCCATCAACATACCAGCTGCTTTCCATTTTATTTTGCTTTCATTGTCTATTATGGGGTTTTGTTTTTGTTTTTTCCTTTGTGTTTCTGAGAAAAGTGACATTGGCTACAAGATGCCACTGATCCAAGGACAGAGAAAAAAACAACTACAGAGTTTCGCCAAACACATCACGAAAAAGAGTGTGTGTTGGGGACAGCATGTGCCATCCAACAGCAGTAAGATATGCTGTGAAAGAAGTTCTACTAAAACTGAGCACATGCGTGACGGGACTTGCCTTAGAAGAGCAGGTTTGCTTTGAACCAACTGCCCATTCCTTCTTACCAGCCCACCAGAAAATCCTCCGGGGACTGGTGTGTGAGGCTACTAAAAGACAGGACTGGAACAAAGAGAAAGATGGCTCGACTTCAAGAGGAGGTCCATAACGTCTTACAGAGGACAAACAAAGTCAGAAAAAAAAGTAACATTCTGAACAATGGGAACTAAAGGTTTCTGATATGAACAGAATGAGTCCATTAGCAAAAAAGAAAAACATGGACTTTCAACCAATAATTTGATATTGCACTCTGGCAATTTCCTTTGCATTATTTGCATTATCTCAACAACAAAAATTGACAGAATCAAAGCAGTGTAAAAGGCCCTTAGTTTCAATGTAGTCCAATGGCACAAATTAAAGTCTTGGTCATGTAACTTGTTTACCATACCATCTGAAATGGTGAACAGTGGAAATTCAAAACAGCAGTAAGAAAACTTTCTATCTACTGTTGTTCTTTTTTTTTCACTCAAGCACTATAATGAACTAAAAACTCCTCTTTTGTGTGTGGAAAGTTTGAGGTCTTCTTTCACCAGAGGAGCAAACAATTCCTAATCACCCATCAAACATGCTAATTTTATCCATGTCTTAATCTTGATTTTCCAATAATGCCAAAACACCTTCTTTGCATCAGTTTTGTCAGTGAGATACCATATTCAGCATGTAACCAAATATTTTTGAAGATTGGTAAAGAAAGAGAGCCAATACACTTTTCACTGAAAAAAAAAAAACCCAACAACTTCAAACGTTCATCAAACAAAATAATTTGATTCACAGTCAAAATGAGAATATAACATTTTGTGATCACAAGTGTGCATGTGCATTCATGTCAACTCAAAACATGACTGAACACCATTTTTGATAAGTCAATTGAACAATTCCATCCAAAAGGGTTAATACAAAGCAGTGTTCAGCATGGCATTGAGTGGTAATGTTACAGTGGCTATTCATTAGAAACCAGCTTAACTAGGATACAATTCTTTTGAATGATGGGCTTTCAAGATACAATTCTTCTAATTACAATCAGTGCTGAATGATTTATTTTTGAAGAGGTATCCAACACAAGTTTTACTTATTTGTAAAACCACCACGGGAAACAAAAAACAGTGGCCCGTACAGACTACTTTTCCATTAAGATGCACCTCATGTAAAATGCTTCATAGGGAAACTGCCTCACAAAACAAGTGTTTTTTTAATTTTTTATTTTTAATTCCATGAGACATCTAGACTTGTTGTATATGGCTCAGCTGTGTATATCCCAACAGAATTACCTGGCTGTAAAGAGTGATTCTTCTGTATATCTGATCTACTGTACATCAATTCTATAATCCAACGGATGGTACGAGTCTACCACAGATCTCCCAGTACATCTACAAGTGATTTGTTTCCACCAGTGTTGAGTCTATCATTAATATCTACACATCATCAAAGAAACCTCAGCTACATTACCTCAATTTTTGTTACAAGTGTCATAATTCCCTGCTCAATTATGCAGCAAAAAAATAAATAGATAAACAAAATAAATAATAATAATAATAATGCTAATGGTTGTCATCTTCTTGTGTTCTGACCCATAGATACAAATCAAATCTTGCAATCGAAATCTCTGTCTTTTCGTTTTTCTGGTAATGAGCAAATAATCCTCTGGACTGCTATCTACTGTCCACATTTTGATTCCTTCTAGTATGCAGTTTGATTTCTAAAATCCAAATTGTGTTCACATGTTACTTTATACGCTCTACAGGACACACAATTACGTATGGAGGGAGGAAAAAATGTTATGCAACAAATGAGCTGCACAGCATTGTATCTTCATAGTTTAGTTTCAACATTGAACTCCCAGAAAATACAGGACACAATTACTACTTCAATATGAGTATGGTTTTTTTTTGTTCAAACTACTATTGCAAAATAAAAAAATGGGGGAAAATTATAACGATCATTAATATTAACACTTAAGAAATAACTAGTAAATGATATACAGATTTTCTTTTATGCTCACAAGTGACTTGCCTTTTGGAAACACAAGTGATCAGCAAAATCTGTTTAAACCCGGATCTGGAAATGCAATAGGAAAGTAAGAGACAAGTCACACCAATTGAAGTACTCACACTGCAAAGACACAGTTTCCAGGCAAATAGAAATTTGCACAGTCATCATGCAATGTTAGCCTCAGAGCAGCAGAGTTATTGTGTGAATTTGGCAAAAAATGTGGTTACCATTACTCACACATCTAAAAATAGAAGTAATGGTAACTTTAAATAATAATCACATCCACCGAAAAATAGAGATGGCTGACCAAATCATAATGATCAAAATAAAAATGAAATGAGGAAATTCTCTTTCTTCCCTTTTGTTTTCAAATTTGGGTATATTCTTTCTGATAACTTTCTTTCTTTTTATAACTCAAACTATTAAACATCATATATGAAAACACATATTCTCAACACATATACTTTCTCTCTTTCACATATCAAATAAATCAATCACATTATCAGTTCAAATGAATGGATTTATTCACAATTCTCCATAATACAAGCAACATCTCTGCAAAGAAACATAATTGGATAAACTGCTTAATGTACAATACAAATATTCAAAGAGAAAGCATCAAACCTGATGTATTGGGGGGAAAATCCAGGCATTCCATTGCAGACGAGATGAAAGAGTTTTAACATCACTGGACAAACCAACTTGGGTAAATTGCCAATAAATTCACAATAACAACTTTATCCAACATTATTTGCAGACAATTATTACTATATACAGCATACTCACGTGAGAACAAACTCCTGTGTACCAGTGAAGAGTAATTTTCAGGGAAGGTGTTGGGGGTTGAGTAAAATTTTTTTGCCATACCATAGCAAAATAAGGAAATACGAATACTCCAGTCTATGCGCACATGTTAAATGTGGAGAAATATAGTGTTGCATGCTAAAATATTGTGTTTTCATTTTTAGTGTGGATATCTGTTTGGTGATTTATACATGTGGTCTCTGAATGACAAAAACACAAACAAAACAACAAAACAAGACCATAAGAAAAAAAAAAAAAACCCTGTAAGTTATTCTAAAACATTCCAACTAGTATAATGAGTACAAAAATTACTATATAATAAGTCATCCGGCTATTTCAATCTTGTTTTGTTTAAAACATACAAAGTTTGACAAGCATGCGTGGAAATAATAATAGGCTGACATAATTCATTTATAGTCACCATTCATGGCTGAAAGGGTTTGTGATTTTGAAGAGTTTCACTGACATAAGAAGTTTTAAGAGCAAATCAAGAAAACAGCATGACACATCAATGATTGTCTGTGGAAAGTTTACCACACATATTCTCAAAAAAAAAAAAAAAAGAAGAGTAATCATAATGTATCTCTCTCACAAATACATATAAATGAAATATTTTTACAAGACATTTTACAAAGGAAAATATCCCTTTTCTTCCATCTTATCTTCTTCTCCCTTTCTGTCTATCCTATCTTCTTCTGCTACCGGGTTCATGTTGCTGATCCCAGAAACTAGGGAAGTGTGCTTACCATTTTGATTTGGCACTCTATCTGCAAAGCGACACATCTTGTACAAACCTTTATCCCTTTTGCCACATTTACATTTACTTTTCCTTATCTCTTTCTCTGTGAACACTTCACTGCATCATAATCCAAGCATCTCATGAGCTCAACCTTTGAACTGTGACATCACTTTACAACCCTACCTTTTGCTGGAGCTACTTACCATTAGTTGGCTTGTTGTTCAATCCCTACAACTACAGACTGGCACGAAAGTACACAAGGTAAATTATCTGGACATTGAGAGGACAGTAGGCATCATATCTACAAGTTTAGAAATTGGGCAATCTGGCCTTTGAAAAGGTTGATAACAAACTTTCAAGAACTTGGGGAATACCTTTAGAACAAAATGAAACAAAATATATGGATAGAAAGGCCACAATATAGTATGGCTTGAAATAATCAAGGTTTGGCTCGAACTCATATTGTCTTTCCTAAATACTTTCTAACACAGAATAATCTATCTACTCACTTTCAATTCTGAGGTATTTATGTCGCTTTCATGCAATATGATGCCTGCTATCACCATACCAATGTTGCCATTATTGTGCAAATGAACAAGGTCAATGAAGTATTACATTACTACAGGTATTTCTTTAAAAAAAAAAAAAAAGATGTGTGAATCATTTCGTCAAAGACAACAAGTGCCTTTTAGGAGAACATCTCCTTCGAAATGACAGGCAATCATTCAGGAAAAGTGATGGCAGTTTACGACGACAAATCGTTCCACTCATACTATAGATGCATAAACCCTGAAAACTACCTGTGAGCTGTGGTGTAACACTCCCCCGTTCCAACTACTCAGTCTGGATCACTTTATAGAATGCCATGAAATGGGGGGGGGGGGGGGGCATCAAGGCCATGGAGCACAAAAGTTTACCCCTAGACAAGGAATTTTCACATTGACATTGTTGTGCCATTGAATCACATACCCATTCTCTGGATTGTAATAAACATGTTCCTCTCCCTCCCCCCCCCTCCCCCCCCCCCTCCCCTCCCCCCCCCCCCCCCCCCCAGGTGAGCAGATTGGATGCTCTCACAATAAAATGACAGTCAAATTTCCAAATTCTCCATGTTACATTTTGTCCTCTGCAGGCTTCCTTAAAAGCATGCAAAGAATGTGAGAGACAGCAGAAATGTAGGATCATTTTATAGCAGTCCTTAAGAAGGGTGGCCTTTGGAGGAAGGGGTATACTGTACACCACAGCTACAAAAGCTGACTCCTACTTGCAACAAGGGTACTTACAGTACACGCCAGATGAAAATGAGGAACAAGGTATCCAGGTTGTTTGATGCACAATTGACTTTAAAAAAAAACATGTAACGAATTGGAAAAAATGAACTTGTCTTTCTTAGCAGATGCTAGGCATAGAAGTGTTCCTTAAATACATAATATGGTGCTACTGACAATGACTAAACTTAAACGTATGTGAACACTATTGAATTACTGGCAGTCAAAACGACATTGTTATTTGTGATGTGTGAGCATGTATGAAACTTACAATGCTAAATAAAACTGCAACTTGCGCACCAGCACACGGTAAGTGCACAAATTTGTACTTACATGTGATTGTTACTCTGACGAGTCAACCTGCACAAAAGATTTCTGAAGGTCATTCCTTAATTTTGTTGCATACACGACACACTGTACAAATGTAAAATTTTCATATCATATCATATCAAGGTGGAATAAGGGGTCAAACACCTATATTACTTCACACCTGAGCTATGCAAATTTAAGAAACAGGAGACAATAGAGAACACCAATTCAACTGTGTTTGATGCAGCAAAGGACTCAGTTACACAAAAGTAATGTTTAAATTCAAACGCACAAAAACACATACACACACAAAACACACAAAGGAAATATCATGTGACTCTGAACACCTCAGAATATGGCAATACACGCTGCATTGGTGTTTATGTTTGACTTTAAACATTACTTATTTTGTAACGGAGTCCTGATCCATCCATATCCGAGCATCCTTTGAAAAAAAAAAAAAAAAGAACTTGTCTGGTTAGAGTTTAATCTCCTTTTAACACAACAGCCCTGTGTAAAATGAGACTTATCATGAGTGCAAGTTAGCTTAAACAGACGCTGTCATAGAAAGAGGAAATAAGTCTAAAGGAAATTTTGCTCGTTGTCACGGTAGCTGGTACTTCTGTACTTCTGCCAATGACCATCAGGACAAGTCTGCTATGCAACAGGGCCATGCACATTTGAGATCACACAGCAAGCTCTAACATGGGAGGGAAGTGGGAGTGGATTACTGCTATGTGTAGAATAAGTCCAACCTTCTAGCAGACACTTCTCCAGACACCGAGGGCGCCTTCTGCCGACTGCTGGCTCTCAGTACATTCTTCCTCCGCCGGGCATCATGTGAGGGGGTAGGTTGGGGGGCACGTTAGGAGGGCGTCCCCCAGGCATCGCTCCTGGCATTCCCCCGTTCATGCCCCGCATGTCCTGGGGAGCGCCTGGGAAAGGGCCGGGGGGCATGAAGCGTGACATCGGGGGCATGTTCTGAGGCATTGGAGGCATACCACCAGGGACCCCGCCTGCAAGAAAACAAACACAAGTTGAAGTATAATTAACATTCAGTAAAACTATTAAAAGGCAGAGGGAGGAACCACATTAACAGTGTTATGACTCACAGTCAAATCACAAAAATGTCTTTGTAATCCTAGCAATGGCATACACACAGACAAACCAAACATAAAGATAATTATGAACAAAGTTATAGAAATGATTTAAAACAAAGTTCCATAGATTGATGTAATGTGCACACTCTCTGGTAAAGAGTACCCTAATCCTCTTCCATTCATTGCAACAACACAGAAAACATGGAGAATTGCATAATCCATTACCTGGATGTTCCATTGGCATCATTCGCTGAGGGGGCATACCCATCCCACCTGAACAGGCAAAAGAAAGAAGAAAACAAGACACTGTGAGCTTCACTTTCGACCAAATCACTCAAAGAGTTTACATTCACTAAATATTTGCTATAAAAGCAACAAATAGCCTGCCTAATCCGCACTTTAACCTTTCAATTATCTCAAAACCAATAACTCATGACTTGCTACAATGCAAACTGAATGCTCCTCAAGTTAACATAAATAGCCTATGTCTCAGCAGGAGATAAGATAGGCGTGTCAGTATCAGCATAGGGTGTTTTTCTCAAAAAGTGTTCACTCACATAGAGCAAAGGGCAGCAAAACATGAATATATGCTTCCAAGATCTATGCAAACCAAGTGAGAATACACACCAAAAAGGAGTAGAAAGGGAGACTTATCATTTACAATCCTTCTCACACATGTTCCCTACATTAGTCTTTTGGCTCTGTTAACAGTAACATCCAGGTACTGAGGCACCCAACATCCACTTACTCACTAGTCTTTACAATTGAGGAGGAAAAGCACAAATACTGAATGAGCACCGGTTTAAATTCAACTTAGTAGGCTCAACAGTCACAATGATAAGACACTGCTTTTCCAATTCTTCCCATAAACTTTCAAATTTTGAATAAGCTGATGCAATCATGAGTTTCTTTTCTTTCTTTTTTTTTTTGAAGATTGTTCATGCTGCATAGCAACAAGAGTTAAGTATATGTAAGAAATCTTGCTACTCTACCTTTGCTGACTGAGGGGAAGAGAAAGGAAAGCACCAGAAGCTTGTGGTGCAGTATGAAGCAAAAGGGGGTGGGGTCCTTACCTTGAGGTGGCATTGGCATAGGGCCCCTCATTGATGGGGGCATCTGGCCCATCATGTTACCTGCCATACTAGGCTGGGGCGGGACAGGGGGCCGGGGAGGAGTTGGCATGGAGGCGGGCGGGGCCGAGGACACCGGTGGAATGAGAGACTGCGGGGTCGATATCGGCGGGGCTGGGGGTTTGGTCTTCTTGTACTTGGGGTTGGTGGCACGGATCTCCTCCTACGTACGAAAGACAAACACCGAGATGAACAACTCTGCAGAGTTCACACCCACTAGAGCATCCATTACACCATGATGAAACGTATCTGTGTAATATTAAAGCTACCTGGCAGTAAATGTGACATGATTCAATTGCTATCACCTCATAGTGAACTTAAAATGAGTTCTTAATTGCTCTTCCTTTCCAAACTTTTGCATTTCGGCCACCAGTAATGAAGCTGACTGACACAATGACTTACAACTCTTCATACCTGCAAATCATCAACAACAAATTGAAATGCCACAGCAATGCATTCGATGCACCAATTTTGAACTGGACAGTCTGTCACGTTTTAACAGCTGGGCTCTAGCACCAATGAATACATTCAAGTCCTGAACTAAGAGTGAAGCATACACCATCTCAAACTTTTATTGGATTGGAACAAATGCCTGCGTTGTTCGACCACACACAATACAAAAGAGCAGTATAATATCTTCATATTCACATTTACTATTCTTCACTGCATCTTATTACATGTGTGCAAGTAGATTCGAAAACTGACAAACCTCAGGGCTGAAATTCAGACCAACATGGATTTTCCCCTCACAGCTGACTGGTACTTACCAAGGAGCGCTCATCATCGGGATGAATAATATTACTATTTGAACTTGTGTTGATGGTGCTGGACTTGGGCTTGCTGCTGCCTCCGCTTCCGCTGCTGGCGGCCGACTGCGAGGGGGACTGTCGCTGGGCGGTGGGCTGAGAGGTGGGCTTGGCCTCCACTGTGGGCATGACTGGGGAGGAGGTCGCTGCCGGGGCTGGTCTGGGCGGGGCAGCTGCCGCCATCGCCGCTGGGAATGTTGGTTTGGGTGGAGCCGTGGGCGGGGCCGCTAGGTCTGGCTTTGAGCTGGTACTGCCGGGAGAGCTCGCCACTGAGGTTGCAGTCTGTGAAAGACAATGACAGTGATCACATGAATTTATAGTAAAATTCAAACTTGGTCACACCATGGATCCAGTGTCCCAGCAAACAAGCCATTGGAAATTAAATAAAATCTGAAGGCCTCAGGTAGGAAGAAAACTGCCTGTGAATATGACAGCAAAATAAAGATACAGACTGTCCTCTCAAACTGATTTATTGTGGCTAGTTTTACACAACAAAAGTTAGAAATAAATACAACTATATGGCAGAGAGAAAAGTAAATTTTAAATGGGCTCCACATCAATCTATGAAGTTAAATGGTACATGGTACAACATGTACTGTAAAAATATTTCATATGAGAGCAAGTCCATGTGATTGCAGACTACTCACAGCAGCAGCACTAGGGAAGAGGGGTTTGGCAGCCGGTGGTGCAGGAGCCGGTGCTGCCGGAGCTGGGGGTGCCGCGGTGGCTGCTGGTGGCATCGTTGGCCCAGCTGGCACACCCATCGCCATCCCCGGGGCTCCCGGCCTTGTCATCAGGCCAGGCACACTGGGCACCTGGGCTGCAGCGGTGGACATGGCCGCCTGGGAGCTCGGCTGACCGGGAACCATGGACATCATGGAATGAGGGGGCATGGGAGGCATCGGTAGGCTAATTCAGAGAGAAAAAAAAATAAATCACAGGGCTTGTGTTCCATTATAAGTCAATTCAAACAAAGAAAATATGACACATTTTACAATAGCATGTAACAGAGCAATGCATGAGCATCAGAATGTGCATCTTGCTTACCAAACCTTACAGATGTGATTAGAATTACTGACCGCTGTAGAGACCAAGGTACCTTGGAAACTTTACAAGATCAGGGCCCCGTTGCTAGAAACTTTGCGTTTAAACGCAACTTGCAACTGATTGTCACTGGCCAGTCAAAATCATTGTTGCATGCATGTCTTGTTAATAGGGCAGACCCTGAGCCAATCAGAATGGTTGTTTAAAAATTAGCAATTATTTGCAATTGATTGCAACTTTCTTGCAACGGGGCCCAGCTCCAACACCAATGATCTCGTAAAACAATGTCATCAATTGCATCATTAAAAAAAAAAAGTGATTGACAGAGAAAGCTAATCTTTCTTCTCAGAATACTTCAGACTCTGAGAGTATATGTAATCATGTGGCTATTTCTAATGAGAAGGTACAATTTTGCCAAGAATCTGCAGGAATGAGCATGACAATTGCTCAATAACTGTGGCTGATATCACTCCAAATGAACTTCGAAAACAAACACATGCCAAAAACAAACGACAAGATACAGCTTAGGAAATGTCAAGTTCCTGGCAACCACAGTCTTTCTGATACAGTAATGAGTGACTTACCCTTGGAATCCCATTGGCATTCCAGGCGGCACAAATGGAGGCATTCCTGGCATGGGAGGCAGGGCCGGGAATCCTGCTGGTGGCATCGGTGGAGGGGGCATCTCGGGCAAACCCGGGAGACCCATCGGGCCCCTCGGGACGGGCGGCATACCGGGCATGGCGGGCATCCCAGCCAGTCCCGGCATGAGGGCGTTCCCGTGGCTGGACACTGCTGCAGCTGCCTCTTGGGGCTGAGTGTTGGAGCTGCTGGGGCCAGCCTTTTCCCCTCCACCGCCACCTCCACCTCCTGATGATGCCGGTTTGTTGGCTTGTTGTGCTGTTAAGAGAGAATACAATTGCTCTCAAGTGATCTCGTCACATCACACACATCCTCAATCTCTACTATCAGATTTTCTCTGCAATGTTAGGCATACACTTTACCCACATTGAGAAATCGAAAACAGACTGTTTTGATAGTGCAGAATATCATCAATGTAATATCTCTCATGACATTATTTTTATGGAAACCGAGTATATCTTTAGCACATCAGTGAGAGAACTTTGAAACTTTACTTTTCTTCCAACACTTGAAGAAGACAACACATAAAAGTGCACACACATGAAAGATTGACAAGAAACTAATTTGAAGACAAGAATCAAGACTCTAAAGTAACTCTGAAATAATCCCAGTGACTAGTCTTTAACAATCAAGGACAATGACAAAGCAATAAATCATAATTACAAGCTGTATATGAAAGTGTGCAATCTCAATAGTCATTAAACTGATTTCTTTTTCTCTAGTGATTTTTTTTTTTTTTTTTACACTTCTTTTTCTGGAAAGTTTCTTCATCAACTTGTCAGCTCCACTTACCGACTTGTCTTTGATGTTCTAGCAAGTCTTTCTCCGGGATCCCCTCCATCCCGTAGATCTCAACTTCTGTATCTTGCCTATGAGGTAGTGCATTGGGAATCTTATCTATATTTTCTTTATGAACCTGTTGATTTAAAAAGAGAGGACAATGTTACAAGCGTGACAAACAGAAATAGGAAAAATGGAACAATATATCCCTTGTTGTAATGCCTTGTATTTTCCACACTGAAAATCAAAATAAGAATTGTTAATCATTTTACAGCTTCCTTGGTCAAAATTATTTCAATACAAAAAAAAAAGTTGAAAATTATTAAATCTATACAGATCGACTAGCCAGCATAAGTGTTATAAGTGTGATATTTACTTGTTACAAGGTGGCTTTGAACAGCCAAAATGAAAGTTTAAAGACAAATCACGAGCAAGTCTAGCATTTAGAGTTGCATGAAGAGGAAATCATATTTTCAAGCTTGTGGAAGGAAAACGAATAGAATCAAACCATGCTTTCTTCATCAATGCTAATTAAAGTCTGACATCCAACGATATGCCCAAATGTAAGACAAATTTCACTTTCACAGATCCCTATGCATTGCACACACCCATCCCCACCAACAGGCATGGTATAACTGATTCAAACTGACACAAGTGAGAGACACTATTAATCAATGCCTATCCTTCTGTTTTTGAAAGATGTAATTTGTTTCATTCATGATGAAACTATGAGGAACAAAACCTTAGCTTACAGATTGATACAAACCCTAATAAACCAACAAATAAAAAATAACTAGTGATATGAATGTACAGTGGACTCCCATAATAACGAGGTCCTCAGGACCGGTAGTTTTCTTTTGTTATATTGAAATTTCATTGAATATAACAGAACATATAAACAATAGAAAAACAGAGAGCCGATAATTTTACGACCTGGAATTTTATTTTGTCGTTTTAAACCCGATTTTCGTTATTACCGAGTTCACTACAATGGGAGTGCACTGTAGTCCATTTGGAGGAACTGCAATATACACTTTACCAGTTCTAGAGAGTGTACTTTAAGTCCATGTTAACATGTGCTGAAACACACATTTGGGGGTGGGAAACAACACACACAATAACACTTGTAGGATGATAGTAGATATTTGCATATCATATGCAAGTGCCCAATGTAATGCATTATGCCCTGCAGAACACTGTATTCTTACCTGCATGCAATGTATAACCAGCCCAGGTCCTGTGTAGAGTTTCTTGTGACATATATGGCATTTGAAATGTTTTGCTTTCTGGTGCTGAATGAGGATCTTCTCATCATCAAAGTCTCTGTTGCAATACCTGGTAAGTCGAGTCTGGTTAAGAAATATTCTCTCGACTCATACAGTCACATGATAAATAAGCCTTTTAAAAATAGATGCATCATTTTATAATCCACCATAACGTTAAAGTATAGCAGCAGTACATGTCTATGAATCATATGTGAAATATTCAAGACAGTCAAATATTCTGATTTACATAATACCAATATTAGAGTCTACAAAGAAAAAACAATCAGTAAAGTTATCATTTCTTATTCTATCATTCTGAGTACCGTCACTGCCCAATCATTCTGCAATGCTTATTACCTCCACCAAGGGAGGAGGTTATGTTTTCAATGGCGTTGGTTTATTTGTTTGTTTGTTTGTCTGTATGTAAAATAACTCAAAAAGTTGTGAACGGATTTGGATGAGATCAAATGCGAACTTGTACTTTCAGCAGCGGACTTACGTTTTAAACTTACAGTTGGGTATGATATGGGGGAGTCACATTTACATTTGTAAATGCAGGCCTAGGAGCATAACCTGTAGATAGATGCCAGTTTTCCATCAGAGTGGCTGGATAATTTCAGATGATGTGCATATGCTACAGATTTTGTAGCATGGCTAGGTGTACGTACATTCATATCAGGCAGTAGCAAGCTAGTAGGGAATCATTAACTGTGTGATTTCTTTGTGCGATTTTCATTGGGCTGTGAAAGCCGTCACAACTTGGCAATCAAATCTAAACGTTTGCTTTGCGGGCTTTGGATTATCACTTATTCGGTCGATTTCACTAAGTCCAAGGTGAGGCCACAAGGCCACAACAGTGTCCTACTCACAGCACAGTCTACATCCGCATCCCACCAGTAAAGTACCCGCACCTCGTCAGGGGCCCTATTAACATCACAGTTAAGAAACAAGGGTCTAAGAAACTGGATTTTTTGTTGTTTTCCCGATATTCATGGATTTTGAAAATATGTCCTCACCTATAATAGAACTTTCGCAAGCCGATGTGGGCCACCATTTTTCTGGAAGTGGATGTTATGATTAAAAAAAAATCAGAAAAACACGAGACATCAACAACACCGCCAGAATTGCGATCCTTGTTTGCAGCCGGCGCAAGTGCGCCAACTATTTTCACGTGTTTTCGCAACAGGAATTGGCGCTCACGCAATGTTCGCGAGCCATGTGAAGGTATTCGGCTGAAGATCGCGGAGCATGCGCGTATTGCATAGGAATAGATTTGTACATCGTGCCGCAAGCCGAGCTACATTGGCATTGTACCAGTATTAAAGGCGCATATCGGCGAAAACTCTTGCCGGGTTTTGCCCTGGTCAATCTACAATTTGTAGACCACTGCGTTTGTCATTGTTCATATTTTTTATGATAACAATAGCGTTTATAAATAGGCAATAATCTTGTCTCTGTTTAATATATGAAGTGGTTGAAAATAATTTGCACGATTTGTTTCCAGTGTGGAAAAACCCTTAAAAAGAGTGTCGGATCACGCCCTTCCTACCTTTGGACCATTGCGTGCCCTATCTCACAACACGCAACTCCCATAGGACGCCGTGCAAATGCGAGGTGTGCCGATTTTGGCAAGCGATTTTGAGCCGGATTTTGCCTTTACTGCATTTTCCACAGTCGATGCCGAAATCAAATCCTAACAAATTTGGTATCATATGAAAGAAGAAGTTTGCCTCCATATTGTATTAGAGCGCTGGTATGTGAATCCGCCAATAACTTGGTGTAAATGTTGTTAGAAACACGTTTATCCTCATATCTCAGCATCTGCTTCGGTACTTGCACCAGTATGTAGCATGCGAGTAGTTTAGGATCCGCTGAATCCGATGCAGTGCAATTAGTTTTTCGCTAGCTCCACGTATTCGACTGTGGATTTTGCCTTGAAAGCACCCCTTGCAATAATTTTTCGGCTACAGCGAACGTTTAAGGCGTGGCTTCGTATGCAAGGATCCATGGTAACTTTCGCGTACTGGGGCCATGTATATCTAAATTCAACACGCAACGCAGCCACATGGCATTCGCGGCGCGAAGCTGGATTGCGTGTGCATGCTGTGTGTGTGTGTGTGTGTACTGTACTTATACATACGGCCGCGTCTGTTGCCGTGTGCGTGTGCTACTCGCTGCCATGCACAGCCAGGGCAAGCGCTGTCAACCGCTTGTGATGCAACGCTACCCCGGTCGACAGCACGATGTTTGATATACACACCGATTCCACTAAATGCCATGTGCCTTCGCGTGTAGACTCTATACATACAACCACAGTCACAAACAAAACATTACTGATAGCATTGACTCTCGCTTTTCTCAGACAGCCGATGTGGCCGTTATCACACGAGTTATCCACGCAAACAAACAAGTTGTACGTAGAGCCACACAGGCCTACGTGTGGAAGATACGATTGAACAGGAAACTGTGAGTACAATCGAGTAGACCTACTGCAAATGCCGATGTTTGTTACTGAACTTCAAAACGAGGTTATTTTCAAAAGATTGCTACAGCCTAGGCTCTTTTGTCATAAATGCTTGAATGAATGGTGGTAATTTGGCATCATTTTCATGCAAGTGGCTGCTGGACGATATGCTTCCTGTGCTAGCTGGTGAGATTAGACTGCTGCTGAAATGTACCGATACTGGCGCACGATGGCGAGGCTAGCTGCTGGAGGCAGCATACTAGCACTGCGCGCGCTGTAGTAAAGGCATGGGCACGATCGGCTGGCGCATATCTAACTATACACAGCCCAGTCGCCGCTGTACATACGTAGCGCGACAGGGCTGTACCAACGAAGCTCCAAACACGAAGAGGGTCCAACGATCGCATGCGATCGGATTGAATTTTGATACTTTAGATCATTTTTTTGTCACTTCAAACTCATCTGACGAACAAAATGATAATGAGACTTCATATCTATGCTATGAATATTGAAATTTAGATTTAATAACTTACCTAAAATGATGGTTATATGCAGCATGTGTGAACGGTTCACGAACGGCACATCGTCTTTCACGCCAGGCCATTTCCAATATCCGGGAGGTCACAATGATCTGAATGCCCTTTCAAAAGGTCGCGCTGTCGACCGTGCTGCTACACCAACACTCAAGCAGCGCATCGCACGCACGCAAAAGATTTCCGCAGAGATCAAGGCGCCACTTTCTGCAACGATGAACCCCGACGGTGTTAGGGAATCCGCCAGAAAGTATCATTTTTTGGTTCCACGGACTTATTACGAGGGCCCTCAATGGACTTACGAACCTTCTGTAATACAAGCATGCACTTAAGGTGAGTAACGTTTGGTAACGTGTACATTGTTTATAAAGAACGTATGAATTTTCATAAGTTTTGTAGTTGTGTTGTGGTTCCCCACTTTGTAGGTGCCCGCTCGTTGGTCAGACGCTGTATTCGCGTAGCGTATTAACAGCGTCTGGTCGGGCTAGCGCATATCATTCTTCGCTCGCATGCTGGCAAACAGAGCTGACAAGTTTCAGAGCACATGCATGCTTTCGCGCTAGCTTCATCGCGACGGTGGGGTTGCGTGGGTCTGCAATGTAAACAACTGCGCCGTGTGGTATGCGTAGCGAGCACGTACGTACACACACACACACACACACACATACAAACACCACAAGCGGTGTGACGACATTGTGGGGGAGTGGCTTCTGCGCTTGTTACGCATATTTTCTAACCGCTGTACGCTCATTATCCGGTCGCTACTTCAGATCCACATGCGAATGCAACTTTTCGGGTAATGATTCGGACACATTTTCGAACGTGCTCATCAAAAAAGGGGGTAATATTGCTGTGATTTGAAAGTTAAATTTCTCTCGATAGAAACATCATTTCGCCATGAAATTTGAAATGTGTCTTAATGATGTAATTCTCTTTCATATTAAAATAGTTCACAATTCGTTTTTCAGAGAATTTCAAGTTACAAAAATGCTTCAGTCACCCTACCTTAAAACTGCCACAAATGGGATATTTTACTCTAGAACTATCTAACGTTACTAATCTAGCCACTCCAAACAGTTACAGTACGATTCCTATAGATCTAAAAATAGTTCCATTTGTTGAATCTTCAGCATTTTTTTTTTTTTTTTCTTTACGCGATCACGGCGAGTGGGATGGGATTTCATAGAATTTCAGTGATGTAGGTAACACCTAGTATTAATGATTTAAACATGCATAAACATTAACTACGAGGATGATGAGGAGCGGGTCACTCAAGTAAATTTATAATTTAGGCCTACTTTGTATGCATGTGTCTGTGATGCGAGGCCACGCCGCGACGACACTAGTCACTACAGTACATACACTACACTGTATAGCTGAGTAGGCCTAGGTTCCTACTACTGAGCTTCTACTACAATAAAGTGCAACATGTACGCGTAGAATTGACGTAGGCCTAGACGAGTAGAAGCACTCGACAACGTAACCTAGCGAAACGATGTTCATACTTGATATAAAAGCATACATTACTTGAAAATCACTCTCACATGCATGTGTAACAGTACTACAAAGGATACCAGCACCATGGCCGCATTGGCTTCTTCTTCTTTCGTCCCATTTTGAGAGAGATTTACGGGAAACTTTCCACTACCTGGAGGTGATGCCTACGCCGCAAGCGTGCATAATAATACAATACAGTGTGTATCGCACATCCTTTACATTGAGTGCATGCATGCACGCACGCAAGTAAATACACTACAAAGAGATTATACCTATAGAGTAAGTAGTCGCCATACGCGTGCGTACAAATAGTGCGTCCAAAATTGAAGAGGGAGCGCACACTCAGCTCCTGGCACTGGATCTAAGTCTACGTTCAAGTCATATCTTCTCATATCATATCTGGAGTGATATGTTATTCTTCATTACACATTTTCATTTTCAGAATCGCAATGTGGTTAATTGTTTAAATATTAGTTTCTGCGATGATACCATATCATTTGAACCATTTAGTAGAGTCCAGACCTTTTTGCTGTTCGCAAAATTAACAGTGGGAACTTGGGTGTAGACTAGACAGTAGTTGAGCACTATGACGTTTGTTTCGGGTAGGACTGTATGGGCACGGATCCGACCCCGCGTCATTTGACGTCATTCATGAATATTTATAATTTTGGGAGATTCCTTGGGGGCGGGGCATGCAGCGCACGGAAAACACGTGGACACGTATTCAGTAATTTTTTTTTTACGTCCATTACAATGGGTATCTCCCTAAAACAATAGTGTAAAGTGTACTGTCGGAATGCCGCGCAGCGCTCTAACATCTTCAGTAAGCCAAAGCCATACTGTTTCTTTGATGCTGGGATCGCCAAGTGACATGAAGGTTTGTTACTTTTGCCCATGATAACTATTTCGCGCATGCAGACAATTGAATTAATGTGATAAAAATGTGTAAATTGTGCATATGATTATGATGAACATGCATGTCGAAAAATATTACTTGACTTTTTTTCGGCCTCCAGCCAGCTTTGCCCAAGCTGAACCCGCGCCCAATCCGCGCTTTTATGGTGATCGAGAGATTAGTACTAACACCTCCGTGGCGATACCGTGTAGAGTGACGGAATTCAATACATATTTTCAACAATATTCCTTCTTTTTATATTCAGATTAGTTGGAAAAGCAAAAAAAAAAAAAAAAAAGAAGACAAAAAACAAAACAAAGCAACAACAACAACAACAACAACAACAACAACAACAACCTTCCAAGCCAAGATTCTGGTTATAGGCCCGAATACTGATAGTTCGCTGAAATTAATGCGATACATCATAGTGGATATCCACGGGTCAGCATATTTTTTACTTAACTGTGACTACATTTTTTTTTTCTTTTTTTCTCTCTTGTCACTTTTTTATGTTTTATTTTTCAGTGCTTTGTTCAATAAAAACATTAAAGAAAAGATGCTGGTTATGACATCATAATAAGTCAATCATTGCTAAAGTACTACACTGTAATATGACTAACAAAATACATTTGAATGCACCCTGCCGAAGACCGAGCAAAACTTGCATGTTCCTTAAATCCTTAGGGCCTAATGTCACCCACAATTAACGGCAGCACAATAAGACAAATTAGCTGGATGTGACAAAATAATTCTACACAATGTTATTTTCTTTTAATTTCTAGTAAGGAAAATAACGTTTCTCGGTTTTTGTTTTTGTTTTTTGTTTTTTGTGCACTGATGTGTCTAGCTGTTGAATTATTTCAGACGCTATTTGTATACTGCGGTTCGTGAGTTTATACCGTGCCTATACTTGTACAATGCAGGACTAAAATCAAAAGCATGTATTGGTGAGTGAAGGAACCCAGACTTTTTGTAACTTAAAGGCATGCATACAGATGGAAATGGAGAGGGGAGGGGGCAGGGAACACGAAATTTATAAGGACTCCGAATACACACAAATGTGTAGATTTCCCTCCGTTCAATTCACATCAAATTGCAATGAGCATGTACGTACGTATGTATATGTGTATGTATGCATGTATTATGTATATCATACAGGGCCTGCGGAGCGTTTTAAAAAGTGTTGGCCTCTTCTATTTCCGGGTTTTTATAGCTGACAAGTTAAAAAAAGAAACAAATACAAAACAAAAAGAATAAGAAATAATAAAAGAGATAAAGGTTTTCAGTGCGAAAACGTAGTATAACCTTACCATGCTCACACCTCAAAAGCTCTATCTATTTTTATTTAGTGTCACTTACGTACTTCATGGTTAAAAAAAAAAAAAGAAAAATGTGTGGGGACTGAAATTGATGACACCATAATTACCTTTGTATGGTGCACCCCCCCCCCCAAAAAAAAAAAAAAAAAAAATTGTTGGGGCCCGGGCCCCCATGGCCCCCACCGTTCCGCCGACCATATATGTGTGTATGTATGTATATATACAATATATATATATATATATATATATATATATATATATATATATATATTATATATATATGCATTGTGGGACTTTCAACTTTGATACTTATCAGAAAGTGCAGTGCAGGCATACAAAATAGAGGAAACATTATATATATATATGATATATATTTTTCATATTCCTTTCTAGTACGGAGAATTTACAGGGTATACTTTACTGCATATTAACTTGATGTTTTCTTCCTTTGTCAGTCAAGTATTTCAGTGGTTCAAATTTGTTGTTATATCAGATCATGTTCAATATAATGAACATTTATTCAATACACGCCTACCACGTTCAGACTGAATTAAGATTTTGTCTGCTCTGACATTACCGAATCTTTTGCCACTGTAAACAGCAAACTTGACAAATTCATTTCAAGTATAATATAGTCGGTCGCATTTAAAGGTACTAGCCCACATTTGCAAACCCACGAAAATCAAAACTGCATAAAACAGGTCCAATATGACTTCAAGTACAAGTTATAACAGTAACATACCTCACCTGTCGCTCTTTGTCTATACTATTCGATAAAAGAGAGAAAATCATCGTTTTAAAATCAATTTTCAAACCGGGTCAACCCGACCCAAAATCGAATTACGAGCGCGGGCTATATCTACGTACATTGTACATGTAACACGTACGTGGACCGGAGCTAGCGAGCGTTATACGCATGCATACGGATTACGGTGCATTTTCATTTATTTTTATGAAAGTAATGGACTAATTGGAACGAAATTTTGCACAGGTGTTACTGCAATCATACCCAAACTCCATGCTAACTATGACACCAATTGCTGCAGGTTTACAAATGTGGGCTAATGCCTTTAAGAAAGGACATATAAATCTGCAGATATCGTCGCGTAGAAAATGTACAAACTCAACATATCGGATTTGAATGACGGCGAAATATTTTCTGCTACTTTTCTTCTGTAACAATACATCTCTCGGTCGCACACATCACAGACAGAACTAAAGTACAACACCCATTGCCATGATTACATACTATCCTGACATATTTTTTTTTCTCCAAATCGATCTATGATACCTTTAACCATGCAATATGAAATGTTGAATTATTTTCCATTAGATACATACTCCTCCCCCCCCCCCCCAAAGAAAAAGGAAGCAAAAACAAACAAAATACAACAGTGTTCCCCCAACACTCCATCCTCAACACAATAAAAGTTCAGTTACATGCAAACATTCTCATTTTGATTTTTTTTTCTTTTAAACGCAAGCTGTAACACAATGTGTTGCAGTGTAATTGTGATATGAAACGTTTTCAATATCGTCTGCCTATACTTTTCTCTTTTAAAACACAATTTTTCATCATAGTTTATTTGCATTTAGCAAAAGAAATTTCGATCTTACTAATCCTCATTCGTTAAACAAAATTATGAACAGTATTGCAAAATCATTCTATTTACTTGTACTACGTGAAAGTATGTTATGAAATGAAACAAAATCTGATAAATTCACAGCAATTACAAGTGCCATGTAACATTTGGTGTAATCCAAACCATGCATTGTTATTATACAGTGTGCATTTTTTTTATTGATATTTGCATCTTAACTGCTATGCAGTAGCCATAATAAATTCTGATTGGCAAGTGGATTTCGGTTTTCCATCACTCTCATGAAACAAAAGAATAATGAGTCTGTGTTTCTAAGTAAAAATTAGTGTATTTATTGTGAAATTATAGAGGAGTTATATTTTTGATTGGGCATTATTGGAAAATAGGTCAGAAATAAACTAAAGCCGACCATGCAGTAAATCCTTTGTGAAATACATTGTAAGTGAAAGGTGAATAGCTGTAATAACAGTACATTACACAGTATTACACAAACATAGAAAAGATATTCATGTCAGCTGGTGTGCCGAACATCAGTATAACAATATACGTTGAACATTGTACATTCGCGTTCAATAATTCATCTTTGCGCTTTGAATGTATTTGTTGTTTAGCACAATATATCGGGTATATCACTTGAAATTATGATAGTACCACACTCTCATGCTTGAAACTTGCAAAGGCATGAAAGAGAAACAAATCAGCTGTTCCACAACATCATTTTGGAAATGGATCTGTGATTCAACCCGCACGGTTATCAACATGTTATATCTTTGTTGCATGCAAAACATGTGAAAACATGAAGAATTTGTATGTATATATCCAATACTACTTTAGTATCCAAAAACAAATTGTCTCGGTAATGGTTGTTAACAACTCATTGGTTATGTCTGTTTTATTTTCACTGAGCTGTGTCTAACACCATTTCATTCTTTTAAAGGACCTACCAGATCGGGTGAATATATGATATGTATGCCTACTCAAATGTTGTCCTTCATCTGTTGGTACAACTGCAAAGAAAACATAGCATTCATTTCTCTTCCTGCACGAAAGCAATGGTAGTAGCGATCTTTCTGTTTACTTTTGCCCGGTCTGCTGCCATTCCAACTCGTCTTTGTGATTTCTTCTTGCGCAAAGGTAGATCTCGTGCAGCCTTTACCCTTTTACTCTGGCTCTGGGTGATCTTTCTTTTGAATCTGACACTGTGCACAACAGGGGCAGGGACTAAGCCTTCATCTGTGTTCATCATGTCCTGTAGTGTCATTACGAGTGCTGTTAGATGATCATCTGCATACTGCAGGATTCCTACATTGTCGCACATGTACGACATGTCCTTGATAAGGTCCAGTTTCTCTCTGCATCTGAGAGCAATCCGCTTCGTGGCTGATTTTCGGCCCACCCTTCCTTCCAACGGCTCTAGTGAGCACTGCGAATCGACTGGAGGCACCTCACGATGCACGTCAGGTTCAAGAGTCATCCCAATGTAAGATGTTACTTCCTTGTCGAGGGTGAAAAATGGTGACTCTCTGAACATCTCAGGCAATTGCAACCAATTTGCTCCTTGCCCATGTAGAAGAACGGCAAACATATGCTTACATGGAAGGTGTGACCACGACCAATCCATGCAAGCACAGCTCGGGAGCCCACTCTCGGTCTTCAGGTAGACATCATACATCTTCTTTTTGGAGAAGACCTCACTCTTCACCTGCAATATCATGAGAGTCATTGCACACACAAAATACACATCAGTCTTCATGTTTGTTTGTTTTCTTCAGATTCGTCATTGTTCATGCGTTCATTGCAAATATAGATTATGTTTGAACATTGTTTCTTGGTATTAGTCTCTGAAAACTATACATTCAATGGTATGTGTGCATTTTTCGAGATTAAGAGAAATGATTGAAACAGGTACGATTTGAACATGCCATCTGCTACTTCCTTTGGAACAGTCTACATTTCTCACATGATATAGTATGGAAATGAGCTGGGACCAGCTACACCATGTCACTTGGGACAAGACAATGGAGCGTGCTAATCGGTATAGATGAAAGACAATGAAATAGAAGAAATAGGACCCCAATGTCCTGTGCACGATATAGATAATTATAAACTAAGTGCAAAGAAATGATAGGGAGGATGTCTCTGTAGGTATCTATAAGCAGGTCTACAGTTATGCAATTGACTCATTTTCGATTTATAGTTATCGCAGAATTAAAGAAGACATGAATGTTCACGCACACAAAGAACAATGCATAGACATACACCCAAATCATGATAAACATGCCTGATAATGATTGTCTGATATCTTTAGAACATCATCTTTTTCAAGGGTGTTTGCCATCTCCACTTTCTTCATGCAGTGCTTTATAAAGCCAGCTGGTCTGTCCTTCAGGTACTCTGGTATTGCCTCACTGTAACTTCTTCCCAGGCATCCCATTGCGCTCACATTCTCCTTGATGTATCTGTATTATATGAAATGCGATCAAAAGCACAAATGGTACATTATACTTATTATGAAGACTTCAATGCTAATATTTCCAATTAAACTGAAAATATTGATAGAGAATATTTTCCAGCATAATGAAGGCTTACGCATTTACTCTCAAATGTTTGCCAAACAAACTGAAAATGGGGCCACTCACATTTGGGCAAAAATACATCTCCACGAAAGAAGCTATGCGATCATTCACTTTCACACTTGAGTCAGCAATTCACGCCGCGAGTATTCAATTCCGTTGGAAGGCGATGGAGCGGCTTTTAAACGAGCATCCAAATTTCCATTTTCTCTTCACAAGAACATTTAAAGGGATGGTACAGTATTGATGGAGATGAAAATTGGGCTTTATACCAAGATAACACAAATAGAACAGTACAGAACATACCATTTTAAGAGGAATTCAAAGTTCATCTTAGATATCTGAAACATCAAAAAACAAAGTATAACAAAACAATCGTAATGTGGGTTCCACACTTTATTAGGATCGCTCTATTTTGGATATCTTTGCCATTTCAAAATCAATTTTCATCAAATAAACGTTGAAATCTTCATGGAATTACATGCTCTTTCATATTTCGTAAGAAGTTTCTCAATATCTCTCTCACACACACACAAAAATGATAGAAACCTTAAGTTAAGTCTCAACCAAACCTATACAAGCTCTTTAATTACCAATCGAGTTCATCCATTGAAGTTTAGATTGAAAGGTTAGCGGCCGGATTGCCAGCGGCAGAAGATGTTGACGTGATAAATGGCGAGCGCATGTCACACAAAAATGCGTAACATCTACTAATTCACAGAGAGAAACAGAAAAAGAAAAGAAAATCATATATATCGGTGCAGACACATGTTCTGATTGCCAATGAATAAAACCACTAACTGCGCTGAGATCTGCTCTCCTTTATTCATTTGAAATACCAGTTTGCTTAGCAAACTTATAAGTGTCACAATAGTCTACACTTTTCCCAAAAAGAAAGCCCATGGCATATTTGGGAAGAACCAAACATCAGCGACATGTCATAACAAAGAAATCAGGTACTGTGTGGTATTCTCATCAAAGGCAATGATGCTGTGTTGCACCCCATGGCAGTGAAAATGAACAGGCTGGAATGTAATTTCACGAATAATTACGCATGTACCTATCCCCCCCCCCCCCAAAAAAAAAAGAAAAGAAAAGAAAACCAACAACAACCAAGCAACCAAGGAACCAACCAACAAGCAAACACAACCCCCCCCCCCCCAAAAAAAAAAACAACAAACAAACAAACAAACAAACATGAAAATATAATACACACGACTTTTTAAAGCGTTAACGATGAAGTAAAACACATAATCATTTACGTACAAATTGTGGGGTGAAACTATAATTGATATCAAGCCTATTCCATTACTCCCAAGAAAAACAGGTTGCGTCTATGGCGATATTGAATGACATCTTCGCGAAGTTGGAAAACTTTATACGGATTTGATTGACAACGTTTCAGATTTGATTGAAGTGATTGCAGATTCAGTTCATCGCAAAATGAATGTGAACGTCAATACGTCCGTGTTAATGTCCACCCCCCCCCCCCCAGCAATCCCTAAATTTAGTGATATGAAATGCCATTTTCACTGGGACATTAACCGCATAAACTCATAGAACTGCTTCAATACTACACATGCCTTCAAGATTTTGACTGTATGCAGGCACTGCAGTTATTGGAAATTAGATCACTCATGTGTATGAACTGGGATTGCTTGAAGGAGGAAGGTGGGAATAGCAGTACAATTGAGCACCCGTATATGAACAGACTCAAGTCCAGAAGTAAATATATACATATACATTAAAAGATCTTCTTGCAGTAGAATAGGTGCAATGATTACAAATCTTTTCAGTTCGGCTCAGTTTCTCTTTTCATGAATTACAGTTAAAGTTGGTTATGTGAAATCCATTCAGATCATCAAATTGAATTTGGTTTTACACTTGTGGTGATTTCTTTTTCGTTAGTAAGTTGATATTGTTATACACGTCAAAACATAATCTTCAAGTGATTCCTGAGGTCACTTCAAAATTAGTGAAAATACACATTTTCACTAAAAATTCACTCAAATTTCACTTTGAACTTACTCTCTCTCTCTCTCTCTCTCTCTCTCTGTTATCTACTTCTTCAATAGTGAACATTTACACTTGTTATTATAGACATTACCTATTAATCGTGGAGTTCCCTAGATAGTATACACTGACCCGTGATTAACAAAAACAAGCAAGCAAAGAAAATCCAAACAAACGAGAAAAAGGTGTAAACAAACGTAATATTCATCTTTTCACAAACAAGAAAAACATATGAATTATTCCTCATACTTTTGCATCATTGCTGGAAGATATTCCGTCAGCAGGCAGTGCAACATGCCACATACGCTCGAATTTTTCCTTTTCTCCAGGAAGGCATACTTGAATACCTTGTTCTGAGCTTCAAGTCCGTTGTTGGTGTTTACTTGGATGCCTTCATTGTTCCTGTAGGCCCACACCCACCGCTGTAAAATTAGTACAAAGAAACAGAAAAAGAAAGGAATGAAAGACAATAAAAGTGTTCGCGTGTACTACTGTAATCCTCTAGTTCTGACTGCATTTTTTAATGGTAAACCATCTTTGGTCATGTTTTCTTGCATGGATATAATTCATCTCACAAATACTGGTGAATTACCATCTAACATCCAATATTTGTGATGTAATTGTTTTACATATTTAACACGTTTCCCTTGGTCATCTTTGCACATTTCCCGACGTTTGCATGTTTCCAGGCGAAACCTGCATGCATTTCCCGGCATTTGCACATTCCAAGCTCCAAAGATCCTCCCCCACCTTCATCCACCACGAAAGAAAACTGGCGAAAGATGCTGACTCATCATGGCTCGCTTAGAGTGTCGAAAATGGGAGGGCTGTGGAGCCGGGAAATGTGCAAACGCCGGGTAATGTGCAAACACCGGGAGATGTGCAAACGTCTCGCCGGGAATTGTGCAAACGCCGGGAAATGTACAAACGTCTTGCCGGCAAATGTGCACACGCCGGGAAATGTGCAAATATCTCGCCAGGAAATGTGCAAATTTCATCGATGGGAGATGTTCAAACACGACGCCGGGAAATGTAAAAAAGTTCAGTTTTGCGGGGAAATGTGCAAATGTAGTCGGGAATGGGCAAATCATTTATTCTAGCAATACTATGTATAAAGATGATCGACAAACTCCATGTCAACATTGCGCATGAACCTCCACCATTAATACTTCATTAATAAGATCCTTGACAGATTTTTCAACAAAATTGGCAGGTAGCACCATTATGGCAATGGGCCACCTCAATTTATTTAGACTATTCATCCTCCCACCCCCCCCCCCCCCGAGAAATGGGTGGGGGGGGGGGGAACCTCAAAGACCCTGCACTTCTTCCCAGAAATTCTTCTTATATTCTATAACCAAATAAGATAGAGCTTGGTTGGTACTATAAAGACATTGATGACAGTAGTTCAAGTTTAATGACAAATCCAGAGATGCAGAGCACGAGTCCATGTGGGGGGGGGGGGGGGCTTCAACTCCTCTCCCTACCCGTGTAGCCTCCATTCGGGGAGGTGAAGCTTAAGATTCCTAGATCTCTTGAATTTTTAATCTTCTTCTGTCGAACCAAAAACGATAGAACTACGTTAATGCTATGCAGTGTTACTGAAAGTTCAGGTGTGATAATGGCGGATCCAGGGGTGCCCTGATAGGGAGGTGGGGTGTGAGGCGGAGGAGGGAGGGTGTTTTCCACATTGTTCTTTAAAAATCTCTACGGATTTTCACTTACACTGTACTTTGATGTTGAGTTGTTAAAATTATCCCCTCCCTCCCCACCCCCACCCCTCCCCGCCGAAGAGGAGGGGAGTTGGGGGTGGGTGAGTTGAAGCCTCACAGTTCCTGAACTCTTAATTTTTATATTTATCTACTGTAGATTTTAAAAAGAACAAATTTAGTGCTATGAAGACCTTAAGGACTGAAATCTCATGTTTGATTATGGCGGGTGCAGCTAGGGATGCTCTGATAGGAGATGGGTCGGGTGAAGGGATGAGGGACATTTTCCAAATTTTCTCCCTCTTCTTGAAAAAATCTTTGACAAATTTTCACCTTCCCAACCCCAAAGGTGGGAGGAGTTTGAGCCCCCCCCCCCACCCCCATCTCATCCCCTCAGTAGGGACCGAGACAAGAGGGTGGGGTCGTCTGGGTGAAATTCAGAATTTCAGGTATTTCTTGAAAACCCTACGCACGACAAAAGGAATACATAATCCAATTTGAAGAAATTTTCTGTAAAACTAACATGAACAGAAATCAATTTTATCACAAAGTGGGAAGGTTGATCTCCTTTGATGTTTACGTGCAATAGCTGATTTGTCTTCAGTAAGCAGCCTCTCAATCAATGAAAGAAAAAATGAATTACTACATATATGTTCACGTTTCAGGACAAGAAGTTTGCTTCCTCCGATAACTTTCAATGAGTTTATTCTTCGTCCTATTACATGTGCACGCAATTTAGGCATGTTAGGGGTTCTTTTTGATGATCAACTGCATTTGACCGATCATATTAACAGTATATGTTGTACAGCATCATTTGGACTACAAAGAATTGCTTCAATTATATTATACATGCTTTTGTAATGAGTAGAATTGATCATTGTTGTGGATTGTTATATGGTTTGTCAGATTCAATGTTAGGTAGACTGCATCGAATTAAAAATTAAGCTGCAAGATTGGTTACCCGAACTCACACATGTGACTCTATTTCTTCAACATTACACATGTTGCACTGGTTGCCAGTCAAAGACAGGTTAGTTTGCAAGTTACTTGTAATTTCACATAAATGTCAACATCAGTTAGCTCCACATTACTTGCAACAGCTCCTCCAAGAATATCAACCTGTCAGACAACTTCGCTCAAGCACCAAACAATATTAAAAACCGGTTAATGTATCAACTAAGTCATACGGTCAACGACCGTCAACTATCATTTGAATATATAATAATCAACTCCCCAATGATATCAGAGAATGTTCATTATTACATCAGTTCAAGGCTTTATTGAAGTCTCATTTGTTTGTAAAGTAACTTCTATTGTTTTGTAAATTGTTGAATGATGTGTTTAAGTTGATATATATATATATATGTGTGTGTTCTTACATAATATTGAGTCTAACCCCCCAAACCCCAAATTGTCTCAAGGGGGCGACCAATGTTGTACAGAGGCGGATTGTCTGGTCTGTTAGCTTCTCTCTGTACTGGTCGGGGGTTAGGTAATCACATAGACACCAATCATAATAAAATTTACAATACCAAAATTTAAAAGGGACCTAATATTTCTCCACAGGAGTAAGGACAAAACATGATCAGGAGTACAGTTTATATATTTAACTCTAATGCTTCTAACAGCATATTTATTCACCGGCCTTCCCGTAGGCCTGAAATAATGAATTGCTCACAAACAATTTCCTTTTGTCAACTCATGACACATTTTTGCAAATATCTACGGAACGACATTTTGTCACCCTTGCAACACTAATCAATAATACATAATATAACTGAACCTTTCTCTCGCACTCATCTCTTTAATACTCATTAACAGGAGACTCTTTACGACCATTTTACTCTACGGGAGGGGAAGGGCCTTGGTTATTTGGGAAAATGAAATTAGTAGGGGTATGGCCACTTAGCTCGACGTCTTTTTGGTAGACGCATGAAGACCTCCTCCGCATGTCGATGTCGTCATCGCCGATGAGCTGGGGTGTCCAGTCGGAAATCTGCATCTACCACAAACCTGTAAACCGGTTCATCACCAAGGGCGTGGGGAGTCCAGCATCAACACAGTCGCTGTCACTTTACTTTGCCCATGGACCTACAACAATAAGTCCATGCTTTGCCTCAGTCGGATGGAACGCTCCAACCATCATGACCATGACGCCAACCAAACAGTTGTCGCTCGAGTTCATTACACTCTGGCTTTGGGTGAGCCGAATTAAATCATGTGAACAGTCCGATTAACATCATCGGAATGACGCTCACAGTTCTATGTCAGCGAGGTACACAGTGTCAGTGCAGGTTAATAATTAATTTGGAGAGGACATGATGGGTGAAGGAAGGGGGTTTCCAACTCAATTCAGTGGTCTCCAACCAAAAATCTGCTCCTGTCTCCTCAAGCTTCAAACAACTCTCAAAGTTCCAAAATACTCTGCAGCTCTTAATTGCTTCTCTACATAATGTGTAGGAGCTCGATCGAATTTTGCTTGCCACTTCTCTCCTCTCAGCTCAGTCATTCACCAAGTCTGACACTCACCAACTTTTTTAAACAACTCTCAAACATGCTCTTTTATACCTAATTAACTATTCACATTTTCTTTTCCTACCATTATTTCATTGGTTAAATTTGATCTTTGGGAGTGTCTCCACAAAATAATAAAATCCCATTGGTGAAATGTCCCATCAGCTCCTACCATTATTTCCTATGCAAAATCTGCTGTAGTGTTTCCTGTCAATTTCCTCATAATTATAATTAACGATATCAAACAAGGGGCAGGAGACAAAGAGCCAGTGTCCACATTGCTCACCAATGGTCTCTAATTTGTTTGACTACTTCTTAACACCGGAATCATTGCACATGAAAATTAGGGGGTGAAGCGCCTCCTCACACTAGTTACGTTCAGTTATTTGGGGTGGGGCTCTGGTGCTGAGGATTATGGACCTGTTATGGGGGAGTTAATTGCTAAACTCATAAACTGCCGTCAATCACTCTTCTCTTGGGAAGGGGAATTAAGCAAAGGAAGTCTGGCAGGAAGCAAAACAAAGGATTTCACCAGGACCTCACTGACTGCATAAACTCAAAGAAGGGGCTGTATAGGGCTGTGTACTTTTGCGTCACGGGGAAATTTTGTGTGCTAGTAGCCACTGGGCTACATGCATAATCTGTCTTTTCTCATTTCTAAAAGACTCAGAGACTTGAATGTAATTTGCGCTCTAGAAAAATGTTTTATAATTATTATTATTTGATGAAATTTCATGTCTGCTATAATCGTCACGTGGTGGCTGCCCTCGTCTTAGCCCCCGCTCTGAGGAAAGGGAACAAATTGAACTTGTTGTCGTTTCGAACAAAGTGGGATTCTACTACCCTAGAGATGCTACCACGTTTGGTGAAAATTCGTCAAAGATTTATAAAACAGATGCAGAAAATGTGGAAAATCCCCCTTCTTCCTCTAATTTCCCCCTCCCCCGGATTCACCATAATCAAACGTGAAATTTCAGTCACTAACGTCTTCATTAGCACTGACTTAACTCTTATCTTTTCCGGTTTGACAGAAGTAGACAAAATCCAGAGTTTAGGGATCATATCACCGTAAACATGCTTTCTGCCAAGTTTGGTGATAATCTGTAGTGAGATTTATGAAGATG